>NW_026777594.1:0-191981 GCF_028023285.1 Balaenoptera ricei
TGGGGGTAGAAGTAGTAGTGTTTTTGGTAGAAGTAGAAGCACTGGTGGTGGTCGTAGGAGTAGTAGTGTTTGTGGTAGAATTAGGAGCACTCATGGTGGTAGTAGAAGTAGAAGTATCTGTGGTTAAAGTAGTGGAGCTCGTGGTGGTGGTAGTAGTTGTGTCTGTGGTAGAAGTAGGAGCACTGGTGGTGTTGGTAGGACTAGTAGGGTCTTTGGTAGAAGTAGGATCTAGATAGGTATATCTGTGGTAGTAGGTCTGTTTTAGAAGTAGTTTCGCTCGTGGTGGTGGTAGGAGTACTTGTGTCTGTGGTAGAAGTACGAGTACTCGTGGTGTTGGTAGGACTAGTAGGGTCGTTGTTAGAAGTAGGATCTAGGTAGGTAGATCTGTGGTAGTAGGTCTGTGTTAGAAGTAGTTTCACTCGTGGTGTGGTAGGAGTAGCATGTTCTGTGTTAGCAGTAGGAGCGCACGTAGTGGTGGTAGGAGTTGCACTGTCTGTGGCAGAAGTAGTAGCGCTCGTGGTGGTGGTAGTCGTAGTTATTCTGGTAGAATTAGGAGAGTACTTGTTGGTGGTACGAGGAGTAGTTACTTTGGGAGAAGTAGGAGCACTCGTGGTGGTAGAAAAGTAGTTCAGTCTGTTGTAGAAGTAGGAGTCCTCGTGGCGGTGCTTGGAGTATTAATGTCTGTGGTAGAAGTCGGAGCACTCATGGTGGTGGTAGGTGTACTCTGTCTGTGGTAGAAGTAGTTTCACTCTTGGTGGAGGTAGGAGTAGTAGTTTTGGCGGTAGAAGTAGGAATCATCGTGTTGTTGGGAGGAGTAGTATTTTGTCTGGTAGAAGTAGGTTCTCTCGTGGTGGTGGTAGGATTAGAAGTGTCTGTGGAGGACGTAGTGATGCTCACAGTGGTGGTGGGAGTAGTAATGTGATTGATAAAAGTATGAGCGCTCGTGGTCGTGGCAGGAGTAGTAGTGTCTGTGGTAGAAGTAGGAGAATTCATCGTGGTGTTAGGAGTAGTAGTGTCTTTGGTAGATATAGTTGGACTCGTGGTGGTGGTAGGGGTAGTATTTTATGCGATAAAAGAAGGAGTGCTCGTTTTGGTGGTAGGAGTTGTAGTTTCTGTGGTAGAAGTAGGATCAATCGTGGTGGTGGTAGGAGTAGAAGAGCCTGTGGTAGAAGGAGGTGCTCTCGTGGTGGTGGGAGGAGTAGGAGGTTTTGTGGGAGAAGTAGGAGCGCTCGTGATATTGGCAGGAGGAGTAGTGTCTGTGGTAGAAGTAGTTGCACTCGTTGTGATGGTAGAATTAGTAGTTTCTGTGGTAGAGGTAGGAACGTTCCTGGTGGAGGTAGGTGTAGTAGTGTCTGTAGTAGAAGTAGGGGCGCCTGTGGTACTGGTGGGAGTAGTAGTGTCTGTGGTAGAAGGAGGAGCACTCGTCTTGGTGGTAAGTGTAGTATTCTCTGTGGTAGAAATAGTTGCGCTCATGATGGTAGTAGGTGTAGTAGTTTCTGTGGTAGAAGTTGGAGTGCTCGTGGTGGTGGTAGTAGTAGTTGATTCTGTGGTATATGTAGGAGTGTTCCTCATGGTGGTAGGAGAAGTAGTGTCTGTCGTCGAACTAGTGGTGCTCGTGGTGTTGGTAGGTGTAGTAGTGTCTGTTTTAGAAGTAGCAGCCCTCGTGGTGGTGGTAGGAGAAGTATTTTCTGTGGTAGAAGTACTTGAGCTCGTGCTGCAAGTAGGAGTAGTATGGTCTGTGATAGAAGTAGGAGGGCTAGTGGAGGTCGTAGGTGTTGCACGGTCTGTGGTAGAAGTAGGAGCGCTCGTGGTGGTAGTAGGAGTAGTAGTGTCTGTAGTAGAAGGTGTTGCACTCGTGCTCGTGGTAGTAGTAGTACTTTTTGTGGTAGAAGTAGGATTGCTCGTGATATTGTCAGGAATAGTATTGTCTGTGTTAGAAGTCGTTGCATTCGTTGTAGTGGTAAGAGTAGTAGTGTCTGTCGTAGAAGTAGTTGCACTCTTCATGGTGGTAGCAGTAGCATGTTCTGTGTTAGAAGTAAGAGTGCTCTTGGTGGTGGTGGGAGATGCACACTCTGTGGAAGAAGCAGAAGCGCTCGTGGTCTTGGTAGTAGTAGTTTCTCTGGTAGAAGTAGGAGAGCTCCTGGTGGTGGTGGGAGTAGTAATTTCTTTGGTAGAAGTAGGAGCGCTCATGGTGGTGGTAGGAGTAGTAGTTTCTGTGGTAATAGTAGGAGAGCTCGTGGTGGTGGTAGGTGTAGTACTGTCTGTTGTAGAAGTATGAGCAATCATGGTTGTGGTGGGAGTAGTAATGTCTGTGGTAGAAGTAGGAGCACTCGTCTTGGTGGTAGCAGTAGTATGGTCTGTAGTAGAAGTAGTTGCACTCGTGGTGGTGGTAGGGTTAGTAGTGTCTGTGGTAGAAGTAGGAGTGCTCATGGTGGTGGTAGGAGTAGTATTGTCTGTGGTACAAGAAGGAACGCTCGTAGTGGGGGTAGGAGTAGTAGTTTCTGTAATAGTAGTAGGAGCTCTCGTGGTGGTGGTAGGTCTAACAGGGCCTGTGGAAGAAATAGGAGCGCTTGTGGAGTTGGTATGAGTAGCACAGTCTGTGGTAGAAGTAGGAGCACTCATGGGGGTGGTAGCAGTAGTAGTGTCTGTGGTAGAAGTAGGAGTGCTCATGATGGTGGCAGGAGTCGTAGTGTCTGTGGTAGAAGTAGGAGCGCCTGTGGTGGTGGTGGAAATAGTTGTGTGTGTTGTATAAGTAGTTGCACTCGTGGTGGTGGTAGGAGTAGTAGTATCTGTGGTAGAAGTAGGAGCTCTAGTGATTGTGGTAGTAGTTGTACGGTCTGCCGTAGAAGTAGGAGGGCTCGTGGTGGTGACCGGTGCAGTAGTGTCTGTGGTAGAAGTAGTTGCGCTCGTGGTGGTGGTAGAAGTAGCAGGTTCTGTGGTAGAAGTAGGAGCGCTAGTGATGGTGGTAGGAGTAGTAGTGTCTGTGGTAGGAGTAGGAGCGCTCATGGTGGTGGTAGGGGTAGTATTGTCTGTCGTAGAAGAAGGAGCGGTCCTGGTGGGGTTAGGAGTAGCTGTTTCTGTAATAGAAGTAGGAGCTTTCATGGTTGTGGTAGGAATAGCAGGGCCTGTGGAAGAAATAGGAGCGCTTTTGGTGGTGGTAAGAGTTGCACGGTGTGTGATAGAAGTAGGAGTGCTCATGGTGGTGGTAGCAGTATTAGTGTCTGTGGTAGAGGTAGGAGCGCTCGTGGTGGTGGTAGACATTGTTGTGTCTGTGGTGTGAGTAGTTGCGCTCGTGGTGGTGGTAGAAATAGTAGTTTCTGTGGTAGAAATAGTTGCACTTGTGGTGGTGGTAGCAGTAGTAGTGTCTGTGGTAGAAGTAGGAGCGCTAGTCCTGCTGGTAGTAGTTGCAGGGTCCCTGGTAGAAGTAGGAAGGCTCGTGGTGGTGATAGCAGTAGTAGTGTCTGTGGTAGAAGTAGTTGTGCTCATGGTGAGGGTAGGAGTAGTAGAGTCTGTGGTAGAAGTAGAAACACTCGTGGTGGTGGTAGGAATAGTAGTGTCTGTGATAGAATTAGGAGCGATTGTGGTGGTGGTAAGAGTAGCAGGGTCTGTGGTAGAAGTAGTTGCAATCATGGTGGTGGTAGGATTAGCAGATTCTGTGGTAGAAGAAGGGGCACTCGAGGTGGTGGTAGGAGTTGCAGTATCTGTGGTAGACGTAGGAGCGCTCGTGGTGGTGCTTGGAGTATTAGTGTCTGTGGTAGAAGTAGGAGCGTTTTTCGTGCTGTTAAGAGTAGTATTGTCCGTGGTAGTTGTAGTGGCGCTGGTGGTTGTGGTAGGAGTAGTAGTTTCTGTGGTAGAAGTAGTGGTGATGGTGGTGGAGTTAGGAGTAGCAGGTTCTGTGGTAGGAGTAGGAGCGCTAGTGGTGGTGGTAGGAGTAGTAGTGTCTGTGGTAGAAGTAGGAACGCTAGTAGTGGTGGTAGTAGTTGCACGGTCTATGGTAGAAGTAGTTGTGCTCGTGGTGGAGGTATGAGTAGCAGGTACTGTGGTAGCAGAAGGAGCACTCATGGTGGTGGTAGGAGTAGTAGTGTCTGTGGTAGAAGTAGGAGCACTAGTCTTCCTGGTAGTATTCGCACGGTCTCTGGTAGAATTAGGAAGGCTCGTCGTGGTGATAGCAATAGTAATGTCTGTGGTAGAAGTAGTTGCGTTCGTGTTGGGGGTAGAAGTAGTAGTGTTTTTGGTAGAAGTAGAAGCACTGGTGGTGGTCGTAGGAGTAGTAGTGTTTGTGGTAGAATTAGGAGCACTCATGGTGGTAGTAGAAGTAGAAGTATCTGTGGTTAAAGTAGTGGAGCTCGTGGTGGTGGTAGTAGTTGTGTCTGTGGTAGAAGTAGGAGCACTGGTGGTGTTGGTAGGACTAGTAGGGTCTTTGGTAGAAGTAGGATCTAGATAGGTATATCTGTGGTAGTAGGTCTGTTTTAGAAGTAGTTTCGCTCGTGGTGGTGGTAGGAGTACTTGTGTCTGTGGTAGAAGTACGAGTACTCGTGGTGTTGGTAGGACTAGTAGGGTCGTTGTTAGAAGTAGGATCTAGGTAGGTAGATCTGTGGTAGTAGGTCTGTGTTAGAAGTAGTTTCACTCGTGGTGTGGTAGGAGTAGCATGTTCTGTGTTAGCAGTAGGAGCGCACGTAGTGGTGGTAGGAGTTGCACTGTCTGTGGCAGAAGTAGTAGCGCTCGTGGTGGTGGTAGTCGTAGTTATTCTGGTAGAATTAGGAGAGTACTTGTTGGTGGTACGAGGAGTAGTTACTTTGGGAGAAGTAGGAGCACTCGTGGTGGTAGAAAAGTAGTTCAGTCTGTTGTAGAAGTAGGAGTCCTCGTGGCGGTGCTTGGAGTATTAATGTCTGTGGTAGAAGTCGGAGCACTCATGGTGGTGGTAGGTGTACTCTGTCTGTGGTAGAAGTAGTTTCACTCTTGGTGGAGGTAGGAGTAGTAGTTTTGGCGGTAGAAGTAGGAATCATCGTGTTGTTGGGAGGAGTAGTATTTTGTCTGGTAGAAGTAGGTTCTCTCGTGGTGGTGGTAGGATTAGAAGTGTCTGTGGAGGACGTAGTGATGCTCACAGTGGTGGTGGGAGTAGTAATGTGATTGATAAAAGTATGAGCGCTCGTGGTCGTGGCAGGAGTAGTAGTGTCTGTGGTAGAAGTAGGAGAATTCATCGTGGTGTTAGGAGTAGTAGTGTCTTTGGTAGATATAGTTGGACTCGTGGTGGTGGTAGGGGTAGTATTTTATGCGATAAAAGAAGGAGTGCTCGTTTTGGTGGTAGGAGTTGTAGTTTCTGTGGTAGAAGTAGGATCAATCGTGGTGGTGGTAGGAGTAGAAGAGCCTGTGGTAGAAGGAGGTGCTCTCGTGGTGGTGGGAGGAGTAGGAGGTTTTGTGGGAGAAGTAGGAGCGCTCGTGATATTGGCAGGAGGAGTAGTGTCTGTGGTAGAAGTAGTTGCACTCGTTGTGATGGTAGAATTAGTAGTTTCTGTGGTAGAGGTAGGAACGTTCCTGGTGGAGGTAGGTGTAGTAGTGTCTGTAGTAGAAGTAGGGGCGCCTGTGGTACTGGTGGGAGTAGTAGTGTCTGTGGTAGAAGGAGGAGCACTCGTCTTGGTGGTAAGTGTAGTATTCTCTGTGGTAGAAATAGTTGCGCTCATGATGGTAGTAGGTGTAGTAGTTTCTGTGGTAGAAGTTGGAGTGCTCGTGGTGGTGGTAGTAGTAGTTGATTCTGTGGTATATGTAGGAGTGTTCCTCATGGTGGTAGGAGAAGTAGTGTCTGTCGTCGAACTAGTGGTGCTCGTGGTGTTGGTAGGTGTAGTAGTGTCTGTTTTAGAAGTAGCAGCCCTCGTGGTGGTGGTAGGAGAAGTATTTTCTGTGGTAGAAGTACTTGAGCTCGTGCTGCAAGTAGGAGTAGTATGGTCTGTGATAGAAGTAGGAGGGCTAGTGGAGGTCGTAGGTGTTGCACGGTCTGTGGTAGAAGTAGGAGCGCTCGTGGTGGTAGTAGGAGTAGTAGTGTCTGTAGTAGAAGGTGTTGCACTCGTGCTCGTGGTAGTAGTAGTACTTTTTGTGGTAGAAGTAGGATTGCTCGTGATATTGTCAGGAATAGTATTGTCTGTGTTAGAAGTCGTTGCATTCGTTGTAGTGGTAAGAGTAGTAGTGTCTGTCGTAGAAGTAGTTGCACTCTTCATGGTGGTAGCAGTAGCATGTTCTGTGTTAGAAGTAAGAGTGCTCTTGGTGGTGGTGGGAGATGCACACTCTGTGGAAGAAGCAGAAGCGCTCGTGGTCTTGGTAGTAGTAGTTTCTCTGGTAGAAGTAGGAGAGCTCCTGGTGGTGGTGGGAGTAGTAATTTCTTTGGTAGAAGTAGGAGCGCTCATGGTGGTGGTAGGAGTAGTAGTTTCTGTGGTAATAGTAGGAGAGCTCGTGGTGGTGGTAGGTGTAGTACTGTCTGTTGTAGAAGTATGAGCAATCATGGTTGTGGTGGGAGTAGTAATGTCTGTGGTAGAAGTAGGAGCACTCGTCTTGGTGGTAGCAGTAGTATGGTCTGTAGTAGAAGTAGTTGCACTCGTGGTGGTGGTAGGGTTAGTAGTGTCTGTGGTAGAAGTAGGAGTGCTCATGGTGGTGGTAGGAGTAGTATTGTCTGTGGTAGAAGAAGGAACGCTCGTAGTGGGGGTAGGAGTAGTAGTTTCTGTAATAGTAGTAGGAGCTCTCGTGGTGGTGGTAGGTCTAACAGGGCCTGTGGAAGAAATAGGAGCGCTTGTGGAGTTGGTATGAGTAGCACAGTCTGTGGTAGAAGTAGGAGCACTCATGGGGGTGGTAGCAGTAGTAGTGTCTGTGGTAGAAGTAGGAGTGCTCATGATGGTGGCAGGAGTCGTAGTGTCTGTGGTAGAAGTAGGAGCGCCTGTGGTGGTGGTGGAAATAGTTGTGTGTGTTGTATAAGTAGTTGCACTCGTGGTGGTGGTAGGAGTAGTAGTATCTGTGGTAGAAGTAGGAGCTCTAGTGATTGTGGTAGTAGTTGTACGGTCTGCCGTAGAAGTAGGAGGGCTCGTGGTGGTGACCGGTGCAGTAGTGTCTGTGGTAGAAGTAGTTGCGCTCGTGGTGGTGGTAGAAGTAGCAGGTTCTGTGGTAGAAGTAGGAGCGCTAGTGATGGTGGTAGGAGTAGTAGTGTCTGTGGTAGGAGTAGGAGCGCTCATGGTGGTGGTAGGGGTAGTATTGTCTGTCGTAGAAGAAGGAGCGGTCCTGGTGGGGTTAGGAGTAGCTGTTTCTGTAATAGAAGTAGGAGCTTTCATGGTTGTGGTAGGAATAGCAGGGCCTGTGGAAGAAATAGGAGCGCTTTTGGTGGTGGTAAGAGTTGCACGGTGTGTGATAGAAGTAGGAGTGCTCATGGTGGTGGTAGCAGTATTAGTGTCTGTGGTAGAGGTAGGAGCGCTCGTGGTGGTGGTAGACATTGTTGTGTCTGTGGTGTGAGTAGTTGCGCTCGTGGTGGTGGTAGAAATAGTAGTTTCTGTGGTAGAAATAGTTGCACTTGTGGTGGTGGTAGCAGTAGTAGTGTCTGTGGTAGAAGTAGGAGCGCTAGTCCTGCTGGTAGTAGTTGCAGGGTCCCTGGTAGAAGTAGGAAGGCTCGTGGTGGTGATAGCAGTAGTAGTGTCTGTGGTAGAAGTAGTTGTGCTCATGGTGAGGGTAGGAGTAGTAGAGTCTGTGGTAGAAGTAGAAACACTCGTGGTGGTGGTAGGAATAGTAGTGTCTGTGATAGAATTAGGAGCGATTGTGGTGGTGGTAAGAGTAGCAGGGTCTGTGGTAGAAGTAGTTGCAATCATGGTGGTGGTAGGATTAGCAGATTCTGTGGTAGAAGAAGGGGCACTCGAGGTGGTGGTAGGAGTTGCAGTATCTGTGGTAGACGTAGGAGCGCTCGTGGTGGTGCTTGGAGTATTAGTGTCTGTGGTAGAAGTAGGAGCGTTTTTCGTGCTGTTAAGAGTAGTATTGTCCGTGGTAGTTGTAGTGGCGCTGGTGGTTGTGGTAGGAGTAGTAGTTTCTGTGGTAGAAGTAGTGGTGATGGTGGTGGAGTTAGGAGTAGCAGGTTCTGTGGTAGGAGTAGGAGCGCTAGTGGTGGTGGTAGGAGTAGTAGTGTCTGTGGTAGAAGTAGGAACGCTAGTAGTGGTGGTAGTAGTTGCACGGTCTATGGTAGAAGTAGTTGTGCTCGTGGTGGAGGTATGAGTAGCAGGTACTGTGGTAGCAGAAGGAGCACTCATGGTGGTGGTAGGAGTAGTAGTGTCTGTGGTAGAAGTAGGAGCACTAGTCTTCCTGGTAGTATTCGCACGGTCTCTGGTAGAATTAGGAAGGCTCGTCGTGGTGATAGCAATAGTAATGTCTGTGGTAGAAGTAGTTGCGTTCGTGTTGGGGGTAGAAGTAGTAGTGTTTTTGGTAGAAGTAGAAGCACTGGTGGTGGTCGTAGGAGTAGTAGTGTTTGTGGTAGAATTAGGAGCACTCATGGTGGTAGTAGAAGTAGAAGTATCTGTGGTTAAAGTAGTGGAGCTCGTGGTGGTGGTAGTAGTTGTGTCTGTGGTAGAAGTAGGAGCACTGGTGGTGTTGGTAGGACTAGTAGGGTCTTTGGTAGAAGTAGGATCTAGATAGGTATATCTGTGGTAGTAGGTCTGTTTTAGAAGTAGTTTCGCTCGTGGTGGTGGTAGGAGTACTTGTGTCTGTGGTAGAAGTACGAGTACTCGTGGTGTTGGTAGGACTAGTAGGGTCGTTGTTAGAAGTAGGATCTAGGTAGGTAGATCTGTGGTAGTAGGTCTGTGTTAGAAGTAGTTTCACTCGTGGTGTGGTAGGAGTAGCATGTTCTGTGTTAGCAGTAGGAGCGCACGTAGTGGTGGTAGGAGTTGCACTGTCTGTGGCAGAAGTAGTAGCGCTCGTGGTGGTGGTAGTCGTAGTTATTCTGGTAGAATTAGGAGAGTACTTGTTGGTGGTACGAGGAGTAGTTACTTTGGGAGAAGTAGGAGCACTCGTGGTGGTAGAAAAGTAGTTCAGTCTGTTGTAGAAGTAGGAGTCCTCGTGGCGGTGCTTGGAGTATTAATGTCTGTGGTAGAAGTCGGAGCACTCATGGTGGTGGTAGGTGTACTCTGTCTGTGGTAGAAGTAGTTTCACTCTTGGTGGAGGTAGGAGTAGTAGTTTTGGCGGTAGAAGTAGGAATCATCGTGTTGTTGGGAGGAGTAGTATTTTGTCTGGTAGAAGTAGGTTCTCTCGTGGTGGTGGTAGGATTAGAAGTGTCTGTGGAGGACGTAGTGATGCTCACAGTGGTGGTGGGAGTAGTAATGTGATTGATAAAAGTATGAGCGCTCGTGGTCGTGGCAGGAGTAGTAGTGTCTGTGGTAGAAGTAGGAGAATTCATCGTGGTGTTAGGAGTAGTAGTGTCTTTGGTAGATATAGTTGGACTCGTGGTGGTGGTAGGGGTAGTATTTTATGCGATAAAAGAAGGAGTGCTCGTTTTGGTGGTAGGAGTTGTAGTTTCTGTGGTAGAAGTAGGATCAATCGTGGTGGTGGTAGGAGTAGAAGAGCCTGTGGTAGAAGGAGGTGCTCTCGTGGTGGTGGGAGGAGTAGGAGGTTTTGTGGGAGAAGTAGGAGCGCTCGTGATATTGGCAGGAGGAGTAGTGTCTGTGGTAGAAGTAGTTGCACTCGTTGTGATGGTAGAATTAGTAGTTTCTGTGGTAGAGGTAGGAACGTTCCTGGTGGAGGTAGGTGTAGTAGTGTCTGTAGTAGAAGTAGGGGCGCCTGTGGTACTGGTGGGAGTAGTAGTGTCTGTGGTAGAAGGAGGAGCACTCGTCTTGGTGGTAAGTGTAGTATTCTCTGTGGTAGAAATAGTTGCGCTCATGATGGTAGTAGGTGTAGTAGTTTCTGTGGTAGAAGTTGGAGTGCTCGTGGTGGTGGTAGTAGTAGTTGATTCTGTGGTATATGTAGGAGTGTTCCTCATGGTGGTAGGAGAAGTAGTGTCTGTCGTCGAACTAGTGGTGCTCGTGGTGTTGGTAGGTGTAGTAGTGTCTGTTTTAGAAGTAGCAGCCCTCGTGGTGGTGGTAGGAGAAGTATTTTCTGTGGTAGAAGTACTTGAGCTCGTGCTGCAAGTAGGAGTAGTATGGTCTGTGATAGAAGTAGGAGGGCTAGTGGAGGTCGTAGGTGTTGCACGGTCTGTGGTAGAAGTAGGAGCGCTCGTGGTGGTAGTAGGAGTAGTAGTGTCTGTAGTAGAAGGTGTTGCACTCGTGCTCGTGGTAGTAGTAGTACTTTTTGTGGTAGAAGTAGGATTGCTCGTGATATTGTCAGGAATAGTATTGTCTGTGTTAGAAGTCGTTGCATTCGTTGTAGTGGTAAGAGTAGTAGTGTCTGTCGTAGAAGTAGTTGCACTCTTCATGGTGGTAGCAGTAGCATGTTCTGTGTTAGAAGTAAGAGTGCTCTTGGTGGTGGTGGGAGATGCACACTCTGTGGAAGAAGCAGAAGCGCTCGTGGTCTTGGTAGTAGTAGTTTCTCTGGTAGAAGTAGGAGAGCTCCTGGTGGTGGTGGGAGTAGTAATTTCTTTGGTAGAAGTAGGAGCGCTCATGGTGGTGGTAGGAGTAGTAGTTTCTGTGGTAATAGTAGGAGAGCTCGTGGTGGTGGTAGGTGTAGTACTGTCTGTTGTAGAAGTATGAGCAATCATGGTTGTGGTGGGAGTAGTAATGTCTGTGGTAGAAGTAGGAGCACTCGTCTTGGTGGTAGCAGTAGTATGGTCTGTAGTAGAAGTAGTTGCACTCGTGGTGGTGGTAGGGTTAGTAGTGTCTGTGGTAGAAGTAGGAGTGCTCATGGTGGTGGTAGGAGTAGTATTGTCTGTGGTAGAAGAAGGAACGCTCGTAGTGGGGGTAGGAGTAGTAGTTTCTGTAATAGTAGTAGGAGCTCTCGTGGTGGTGGTAGGTCTAACAGGGCCTGTGGAAGAAATAGGAGCGCTTGTGGAGTTGGTATGAGTAGCACAGTCTGTGGTAGAAGTAGGAGCACTCATGGGGGTGGTAGCAGTAGTAGTGTCTGTGGTAGAAGTAGGAGTGCTCATGATGGTGGCAGGAGTCGTAGTGTCTGTGGTAGAAGTAGGAGCGCCTGTGGTGGTGGTGGAAATAGTTGTGTGTGTTGTATAAGTAGTTGCACTCGTGGTGGTGGTAGGAGTAGTAGTATCTGTGGTAGAAGTAGGAGCTCTAGTGATTGTGGTAGTAGTTGTACGGTCTGCCGTAGAAGTAGGAGGGCTCGTGGTGGTGATCGGTGCAGTAGTGTCTGTGGTAGAAGTAGTTGCGCTCGTGGTGGTGGTAGAAGTAGCAGGTTCTGTGGTAGAAGTAGGAGCGCTAGTGATGGTGGTAGGAGTAGTAGTGTCTGTGGTAGGAGTAGGAGCGCTCATGGTGGTGGTAGGGGTAGTATTGTCTGTCGTAGAAGAAGGAGCGGTCCTGGTGGGGTTAGGAGTAGCTGTTTCTGTAATAGAAGTAGGAGCTTTCATGGTTGTGGTAGGAATAGCAGGGCCTGTGGAAGAAATAGGAGCGCTTTTGGTGGTGGTAAGAGTTGCACGGTGTGTGATAGAAGTAGGAGTGCTCATGGTGGTGGTAGCAGTATTAGTGTCTGTGGTAGAGGTAGGAGCGCTCGTGGTGGTGGTAGACATTGTTGTGTCTGTGGTGTGAGTAGTTGCGCTCGTGGTGGTGGTAGAAATAGTAGTTTCTGTGGTAGAAATAGTTGCACTTGTGGTGGTGGTAGCAGTAGTAGTGTCTGTGGTAGAAGTAGGAGCGCTAGTCCTGCTGGTAGTAGTTGCAGGGTCCCTGGTAGAAGTAGGAAGGCTCGTGGTGGTGATAGCAGTAGTAGTGTCTGTGGTAGAAGTAGTTGTGCTCATGGTGAGGGTAGGAGTAGTAGAGTCTGTGGTAGAAGTAGAAACACTCGTGGTGGTGGTAGGAATAGTAGTGTCTGTGATAGAATTAGGAGCGATTGTGGTGGTGGTAAGAGTAGCAGGGTCTGTGGTAGAAGTAGTTGCAATCATGGTGGTGGTAGGATTAGCAGATTCTGTGGTAGAAGAAGGGGCACTCGAGGTGGTGGTAGGAGTTGCAGTATCTGTGGTAGACGTAGGAGCGCTCGTGGTGGTGCTTGGAGTATTAGTGTCTGTGGTAGAAGTAGGAGCGTTTTTCGTGCTGTTAAGAGTAGTATTGTCCGTGGTAGTTGTAGTGGCGCTGGTGGTTGTGGTAGGAGTAGTAGTTTCTGTGGTAGAAGTAGTGGTGATGGTGGTGGAGTTAGGAGTAGCAGGTTCTGTGGTAGGAGTAGGAGCGCTAGTGGTGGTGGTAGGAGTAGTAGTGTCTGTGGTAGAAGTAGGAACGCTAGTAGTGGTGGTAGTAGTTGCACGGTCTATGGTAGAAGTAGTTGTGCTCGTGGTGGAGGTATGAGTAGCAGGTACTGTGGTAGCAGAAGGAGCACTCATGGTGGTGGTAGGAGTAGTAGTGTCTGTGGTAGAAGTAGGAGCACTAGTCTTCCTGGTAGTATTCGCACGGTCTCTGGTAGAATTAGGAAGGCTCGTCGTGGTGATAGCAATAGTAATGTCTGTGGTAGAAGTAGTTGCGTTCGTGTTGGGGGTAGAAGTAGTAGTGTTTTTGGTAGAAGTAGAAGCACTGGTGGTGGTCGTAGGAGTAGTAGTGTTTGTGGTAGAATTAGGAGCACTCATGGTGGTAGTAGAAGTAGAAGTATCTGTGGTTAAAGTAGTGGAGCTCGTGGTGGTGGTAGTAGTTGTGTCTGTGGTAGAAGTAGGAGCACTGGTGGTGTTGGTAGGACTAGTAGGGTCTTTGGTAGAAGTAGGATCTAGATAGGTATATCTGTGGTAGTAGGTCTGTTTTAGAAGTAGTTTCGCTCGTGGTGGTGGTAGGAGTACTTGTGTCTGTGGTAGAAGTACGAGTACTCGTGGTGTTGGTAGGACTAGTAGGGTCGTTGTTAGAAGTAGGATCTAGGTAGGTAGATCTGTGGTAGTAGGTCTGTGTTAGAAGTAGTTTCACTCGTGGTGTGGTAGGAGTAGCATGTTCTGTGTTAGCAGTAGGAGCGCACGTAGTGGTGGTAGGAGTTGCACTGTCTGTGGCAGAAGTAGTAGCGCTCGTGGTGGTGGTAGTCGTAGTTATTCTGGTAGAATTAGGAGAGTACTTGTTGGTGGTACGAGGAGTAGTTACTTTGGGAGAAGTAGGAGCACTCGTGGTGGTAGAAAAGTAGTTCAGTCTGTTGTAGAAGTAGGAGTCCTCGTGGCGGTGCTTGGAGTATTAATGTCTGTGGTAGAAGTCGGAGCACTCATGGTGGTGGTAGGTGTACTCTGTCTGTGGTAGAAGTAGTTTCACTCTTGGTGGAGGTAGGAGTAGTAGTTTTGGCGGTAGAAGTAGGAATCATCGTGTTGTTGGGAGGAGTAGTATTTTGTCTGGTAGAAGTAGGTTCTCTCGTGGTGGTGGTAGGATTAGAAGTGTCTGTGGAGGACGTAGTGATGCTCACAGTGGTGGTGGGAGTAGTAATGTGATTGATAAAAGTATGAGCGCTCGTGGTCGTGGCAGGAGTAGTAGTGTCTGTGGTAGAAGTAGGAGAATTCATCGTGGTGTTAGGAGTAGTAGTGTCTTTGGTAGATATAGTTGGACTCGTGGTGGTGGTAGGGGTAGTATTTTATGCGATAAAAGAAGGAGTGCTCGTTTTGGTGGTAGGAGTTGTAGTTTCTGTGGTAGAAGTAGGATCAATCGTGGTGGTGGTAGGAGTAGAAGAGCCTGTGGTAGAAGGAGGTGCTCTCGTGGTGGTGGGAGGAGTAGGAGGTTTTGTGGGAGAAGTAGGAGCGCTCGTGATATTGGCAGGAGGAGTAGTGTCTGTGGTAGAAGTAGTTGCACTCGTTGTGATGGTAGAATTAGTAGTTTCTGTGGTAGAGGTAGGAACGTTCCTGGTGGAGGTAGGTGTAGTAGTGTCTGTAGTAGAAGTAGGGGCGCCTGTGGTACTGGTGGGAGTAGTAGTGTCTGTGGTAGAAGGAGGAGCACTCGTCTTGGTGGTAAGTGTAGTATTCTCTGTGGTAGAAATAGTTGCGCTCATGATGGTAGTAGGTGTAGTAGTTTCTGTGGTAGAAGTTGGAGTGCTCGTGGTGGTGGTAGTAGTAGTTGATTCTGTGGTATATGTAGGAGTGTTCCTCATGGTGGTAGGAGAAGTAGTGTCTGTCGTCGAACTAGTGGTGCTCGTGGTGTTGGTAGGTGTAGTAGTGTCTGTTTTAGAAGTAGCAGCCCTCGTGGTGGTGGTAGGAGAAGTATTTTCTGTGGTAGAAGTACTTGAGCTCGTGCTGCAAGTAGGAGTAGTATGGTCTGTGATAGAAGTAGGAGGGCTAGTGGAGGTCGTAGGTGTTGCACGGTCTGTGGTAGAAGTAGGAGCGCTCGTGGTGGTAGTAGGAGTAGTAGTGTCTGTAGTAGAAGGTGTTGCACTCGTGCTCGTGGTAGTAGTAGTACTTTTTGTGGTAGAAGTAGGATTGCTCGTGATATTGTCAGGAATAGTATTGTCTGTGTTAGAAGTCGTTGCATTCGTTGTAGTGGTAAGAGTAGTAGTGTCTGTCGTAGAAGTAGTTGCACTCTTCATGGTGGTAGCAGTAGCATGTTCTGTGTTAGAAGTAAGAGTGCTCTTGGTGGTGGTGGGAGATGCACACTCTGTGGAAGAAGCAGAAGCGCTCGTGGTCTTGGTAGTAGTAGTTTCTCTGGTAGAAGTAGGAGAGCTCCTGGTGGTGGTGGGAGTAGTAATTTCTTTGGTAGAAGTAGGAGCGCTCATGGTGGTGGTAGGAGTAGTAGTTTCTGTGGTAATAGTAGGAGAGCTCGTGGTGGTGGTAGGTGTAGTACTGTCTGTTGTAGAAGTATGAGCAATCATGGTTGTGGTGGGAGTAGTAATGTCTGTGGTAGAAGTAGGAGCACTCGTCTTGGTGGTAGCAGTAGTATGGTCTGTAGTAGAAGTAGTTGCACTCGTGGTGGTGGTAGGGTTAGTAGTGTCTGTGGTAGAAGTAGGAGTGCTCATGGTGGTGGTAGGAGTAGTATTGTCTGTGGTAGAAGAAGGAACGCTCGTAGTGGGGGTAGGAGTAGTAGTTTCTGTAATAGTAGTAGGAGCTCTCGTGGTGGTGGTAGGTCTAACAGGGCCTGTGGAAGAAATAGGAGCGCTTGTGGAGTTGGTATGAGTAGCACAGTCTGTGGTAGAAGTAGGAGCACTCATGGGGGTGGTAGCAGTAGTAGTGTCTGTGGTAGAAGTAGGAGTGCTCATGATGGTGGCAGGAGTCGTAGTGTCTGTGGTAGAAGTAGGAGCGCCTGTGGTGGTGGTGGAAATAGTTGTGTGTGTTGTATAAGTAGTTGCACTCGTGGTGGTGGTAGGAGTAGTAGTATCTGTGGTAGAAGTAGGAGCTCTAGTGATTGTGGTAGTAGTTGTACGGTCTGCCGTAGAAGTAGGAGGGCTCGTGGTGGTGATCGGTGCAGTAGTGTCTGTGGTAGAAGTAGTTGCGCTCGTGGTGGTGGTAGAAGTAGCAGGTTCTGTGGTAGAAGTAGGAGCGCTAGTGATGGTGGTAGGAGTAGTAGTGTCTGTGGTAGGAGTAGGAGCGCTCATGGTGGTGGTAGGGGTAGTATTGTCTGTCGTAGAAGAAGGAGCGGTCCTGGTGGGGTTAGGAGTAGCTGTTTCTGTAATAGAAGTAGGAGCTTTCATGGTTGTGGTAGGAATAGCAGGGCCCGTGGAAGAAATAGGAGCGCTTTTGGTGGTGGTAAGAGTTGCACGGTGTGTGATAGAAGTAGGAGTGCTCATGGTGGTGGTAGCAGTATTAGTGTCTGTGGTAGAGGTAGGAGCGCTCGTGGTGGTGGTAGACATTGTTGTGTCTGTGGTGTGAGTAGTTGCGCTCGTGGTGGTGGTAGAAATAGTAGTTTCTGTGGTAGAAATAGTTGCACTTGTGGTGGTGGTAGCAGTAGTAGTGTCTGTGGTAGAAGTAGGAGCGCTAGTCCTGCTGGTAGTAGTTGCAGGGTCCCTGGTAGAAGTAGGAAGGCTCGTGGTGGTGATAGCAGTAGTAGTGTCTGTGGTAGAAGTAGTTGTGCTCATGGTGAGGGTAGGAGTAGTAGAGTCTGTGGTAGAAGTAGAAACACTCGTGGTGGTGGTAGGAATAGTAGTGTCTGTGATAGAATTAGGAGCGATTGTGGTGGTGGTAAGAGTAGCAGGGTCTGTGGTAGAAGTAGTTGCAATCATGGTGGTGGTAGGATTAGCAGATTCTGTGGTAGAAGAAGGGGCACTCGAGGTGGTGGTAGGAGTTGCAGTATCTGTGGTAGACGTAGGAGCGCTCGTGGTGGTGCTTGGAGTATTAGTGTCTGTGGTAGAAGTAGGAGCGTTTTTCGTGCTGTTAAGAGTAGTATTGTCCGTGGTAGTTGTAGTGGCGCTGGTGGTTGTGGTAGGAGTAGTAGTTTCTGTGGTAGAAGTAGTGGTGATGGTGGTGGAGTTAGGAGTAGCAGGTTCTGTGGTAGGAGTAGGAGCGCTAGTGGTGGTGGTAGGAGTAGTAGTGTCTGTGGTAGAAGTAGGAACGCTAGTAGTGGTGGTAGTAGTTGCACGGTCTATGGTAGAAGTAGTTGTGCTCGTGGTGGAGGTATGAGTAGCAGGTACTGTGGTAGCAGAAGGAGCACTCATGGTGGTGGTAGGAGTAGTAGTGTCTGTGGTAGAAGTAGGAGCACTAGTCTTCCTGGTAGTATTCGCACGGTCTCTGGTAGAATTAGGAAGGCTCGTCGTGGTGATAGCAATAGTAATGTCTGTGGTAGAAGTAGTTGCGTTCGTGTTGGGGGTAGAAGTAGTAGTGTTTTTGGTAGAAGTAGAAGCACTGGTGGTGGTCGTAGGAGTAGTAGTGTTTGTGGTAGAATTAGGAGCACTCATGGTGGTAGTAGAAGTAGAAGTATCTGTGGTTAAAGTAGTGGAGCTCGTGGTGGTGGTAGTAGTTGTGTCTGTGGTAGAAGTAGGAGCACTGGTGGTGTTGGTAGGACTAGTAGGGTCTTTGGTAGAAGTAGGATCTAGATAGGTATATCTGTGGTAGTAGGTCTGTTTTAGAAGTAGTTTCGCTCGTGGTGGTGGTAGGAGTACTTGTGTCTGTGGTAGAAGTACGAGTACTCGTGGTGTTGGTAGGACTAGTAGGGTCGTTGTTAGAAGTAGGATCTAGGTAGGTAGATCTGTGGTAGTAGGTCTGTGTTAGAAGTAGTTTCACTCGTGGTGTGGTAGGAGTAGCATGTTCTGTGTTAGCAGTAGGAGCGCACGTAGTGGTGGTAGGAGTTGCACTGTCTGTGGCAGAAGTAGTAGCGCTCGTGGTGGTGGTAGTCGTAGTTATTCTGGTAGAATTAGGAGAGTACTTGTTGGTGGTACGAGGAGTAGTTACTTTGGGAGAAGTAGGAGCACTCGTGGTGGTAGAAAAGTAGTTCAGTCTGTTGTAGAAGTAGGAGTCCTCGTGGCGGTGCTTGGAGTATTAATGTCTGTGGTAGAAGTCGGAGCACTCATGGTGGTGGTAGGTGTACTCTGTCTGTGGTAGAAGTAGTTTCACTCTTGGTGGAGGTAGGAGTAGTAGTTTTGGCGGTAGAAGTAGGAATCATCGTGTTGTTGGGAGGAGTAGTATTTTGTCTGGTAGAAGTAGGTTCTCTCGTGGTGGTGGTAGGATTAGAAGTGTCTGTGGAGGACGTAGTGATGCTCACAGTGGTGGTGGGAGTAGTAATGTGATTGATAAAAGTATGAGCGCTCGTGGTCGTGGCAGGAGTAGTAGTGTCTGTGGTAGAAGTAGGAGAATTCATCGTGGTGTTAGGAGTAGTAGTGTCTTTGGTAGATATAGTTGGACTCGTGGTGGTGGTAGGGGTAGTATTTTATGCGATAAAAGAAGGAGTGCTCGTTTTGGTGGTAGGAGTTGTAGTTTCTGTGGTAGAAGTAGGATCAATCGTGGTGGTGGTAGGAGTAGAAGAGCCTGTGGTAGAAGGAGGTGCTCTCGTGGTGGTGGGAGGAGTAGGAGGTTTTGTGGGAGAAGTAGGAGCGCTCGTGATATTGGCAGGAGGAGTAGTGTCTGTGGTAGAAGTAGTTGCACTCGTTGTGATGGTAGAATTAGTAGTTTCTGTGGTAGAGGTAGGAACGTTCCTGGTGGAGGTAGGTGTAGTAGTGTCTGTAGTAGAAGTAGGGGCGCCTGTGGTACTGGTGGGAGTAGTAGTGTCTGTGGTAGAAGGAGGAGCACTCGTCTTGGTGGTAAGTGTAGTATTCTCTGTGGTAGAAATAGTTGCGCTCATGATGGTAGTAGGTGTAGTAGTTTCTGTGGTAGAAGTTGGAGTGCTCGTGGTGGTGGTAGTAGTAGTTGATTCTGTGGTATATGTAGGAGTGTTCCTCATGGTGGTAGGAGAAGTAGTGTCTGTCGTCGAACTAGTGGTGCTCGTGGTGTTGGTAGGTGTAGTAGTGTCTGTTTTAGAAGTAGCAGCCCTCGTGGTGGTGGTAGGAGAAGTATTTTCTGTGGTAGAAGTACTTGAGCTCGTGCTGCAAGTAGGAGTAGTATGGTCTGTGATAGAAGTAGGAGGGCTAGTGGAGGTCGTAGGTGTTGCACGGTCTGTGGTAGAAGTAGGAGCGCTCGTGGTGGTAGTAGGAGTAGTAGTGTCTGTAGTAGAAGGTGTTGCACTCGTGCTCGTGGTAGTAGTAGTACTTTTTGTGGTAGAAGTAGGATTGCTCGTGATATTGTCAGGAATAGTATTGTCTGTGTTAGAAGTCGTTGCATTCGTTGTAGTGGTAAGAGTAGTAGTGTCTGTCGTAGAAGTAGTTGCACTCTTCATGGTGGTAGCAGTAGCATGTTCTGTGTTAGAAGTAAGAGTGCTCTTGGTGGTGGTGGGAGATGCACACTCTGTGGAAGAAGCAGAAGCGCTCGTGGTCTTGGTAGTAGTAGTTTCTCTGGTAGAAGTAGGAGAGCTCCTGGTGGTGGTGGGAGTAGTAATTTCTTTGGTAGAAGTAGGAGCGCTCATGGTGGTGGTAGGAGTAGTAGTTTCTGTGGTAATAGTAGGAGAGCTCGTGGTGGTGGTAGGTGTAGTACTGTCTGTTGTAGAAGTATGAGCAATCATGGTTGTGGTGGGAGTAGTAATGTCTGTGGTAGAAGTAGGAGCACTCGTCTTGGTGGTAGCAGTAGTATGGTCTGTAGTAGAAGTAGTTGCACTCGTGGTGGTGGTAGGGTTAGTAGTGTCTGTGGTAGAAGTAGGAGTGCTCATGGTGGTGGTAGGAGTAGTATTGTCTGTGGTAGAAGAAGGAACGCTCGTAGTGGGGGTAGGAGTAGTAGTTTCTGTAATAGTAGTAGGAGCTCTCGTGGTGGTGGTAGGTCTAACAGGGCCTGTGGAAGAAATAGGAGCGCTTGTGGAGTTGGTATGAGTAGCACAGTCTGTGGTAGAAGTAGGAGCACTCATGGGGGTGGTAGCAGTAGTAGTGTCTGTGGTAGAAGTAGGAGTGCTCATGATGGTGGCAGGAGTCGTAGTGTCTGTGGTAGAAGTAGGAGCGCCTGTGGTGGTGGTGGAAATAGTTGTGTGTGTTGTATAAGTAGTTGCACTCGTGGTGGTGGTAGGAGTAGTAGTATCTGTGGTAGAAGTAGGAGCTCTAGTGATTGTGGTAGTAGTTGTACGGTCTGCCGTAGAAGTAGGAGGGCTCGTGGTGGTGATCGGTGCAGTAGTGTCTGTGGTAGAAGTAGTTGCGCTCGTGGTGGTGGTAGAAGTAGCAGGTTCTGTGGTAGAAGTAGGAGCGCTAGTGATGGTGGTAGGAGTAGTAGTGTCTGTGGTAGGAGTAGGAGCGCTCATGGTGGTGGTAGGGGTAGTATTGTCTGTCGTAGAAGAAGGAGCGGTCCTGGTGGGGTTAGGAGTAGCTGTTTCTGTAATAGAAGTAGGAGCTTTCATGGTTGTGGTAGGAATAGCAGGGCCCGTGGAAGAAATAGGAGCGCTTTTGGTGGTGGTAAGAGTTGCACGGTGTGTGATAGAAGTAGGAGTGCTCATGGTGGTGGTAGCAGTATTAGTGTCTGTGGTAGAGGTAGGAGCGCTCGTGGTGGTGGTAGACATTGTTGTGTCTGTGGTGTGAGTAGTTGCGCTCGTGGTGGTGGTAGAAATAGTAGTTTCTGTGGTAGAAATAGTTGCACTTGTGGTGGTGGTAGCAGTAGTAGTGTCTGTGGTAGAAGTAGGAGCGCTAGTCCTGCTGGTAGTAGTTGCAGGGTCCCTGGTAGAAGTAGGAAGGCTCGTGGTGGTGATAGCAGTAGTAGTGTCTGTGGTAGAAGTAGTTGTGCTCATGGTGAGGGTAGGAGTAGTAGAGTCTGTGGTAGAAGTAGAAACACTCGTGGTGGTGGTAGGAATAGTAGTGTCTGTGATAGAATTAGGAGCGATTGTGGTGGTGGTAAGAGTAGCAGGGTCTGTGGTAGAAGTAGTTGCAATCATGGTGGTGGTAGGATTAGCAGATTCTGTGGTAGAAGAAGGGGCACTCGAGGTGGTGGTAGGAGTTGCAGTATCTGTGGTAGACGTAGGAGCGCTCGTGGTGGTGCTTGGAGTATTAGTGTCTGTGGTAGAAGTAGGAGCGTTTTTCGTGCTGTTAAGAGTAGTATTGTCCGTGGTAGTTGTAGTGGCGCTGGTGGTTGTGGTAGGAGTAGTAGTTTCTGTGGTAGAAGTAGTGGTGATGGTGGTGGAGTTAGGAGTAGCAGGTTCTGTGGTAGGAGTAGGAGCGCTAGTGGTGGTGGTAGGAGTAGTAGTGTCTGTGGTAGAAGTAGGAACGCTAGTAGTGGTGGTAGTAGTTGCACGGTCTATGGTAGAAGTAGTTGTGCTCGTGGTGGAGGTATGAGTAGCAGGTACTGTGGTAGCAGAAGGAGCACTCATGGTGGTGGTAGGAGTAGTAGTGTCTGTGGTAGAAGTAGGAGCACTAGTCTTCCTGGTAGTATTCGCACGGTCTCTGGTAGAATTAGGAAGGCTCGTCGTGGTGATAGCAATAGTAATGTCTGTGGTAGAAGTAGTTGCGTTCGTGTTGGGGGTAGAAGTAGTAGTGTTTTTGGTAGAAGTAGAAGCACTGGTGGTGGTCGTAGGAGTAGTAGTGTTTGTGGTAGAATTAGGAGCACTCATGGTGGTAGTAGAAGTAGAAGTATCTGTGGTTAAAGTAGTGGAGCTCGTGGTGGTGGTAGTAGTTGTGTCTGTGGTAGAAGTAGGAGCACTGGTGGTGTTGGTAGGACTAGTAGGGTCTTTGGTAGAAGTAGGATCTAGATAGGTATATCTGTGGTAGTAGGTCTGTTTTAGAAGTAGTTTCGCTCGTGGTGGTGGTAGGAGTACTTGTGTCTGTGGTAGAAGTACGAGTACTCGTGGTGTTGGTAGGACTAGTAGGGTCGTTGTTAGAAGTAGGATCTAGGTAGGTAGATCTGTGGTAGTAGGTCTGTGTTAGAAGTAGTTTCACTCGTGGTGTGGTAGGAGTAGCATGTTCTGTGTTAGCAGTAGGAGCGCACGTAGTGGTGGTAGGAGTTGCACTGTCTGTGGCAGAAGTAGTAGCGCTCGTGGTGGTGGTAGTCGTAGTTATTCTGGTAGAAATTAGGAGAGTACTTGTTGGTGGTACGAGGAGTAGTTACTTTGGGAGAAGTAGGAGCACTCGTGGTGGTAGAAAAGTAGTTCAGTCTGTTGTAGAAGTAGGAGTCCTCGTGGCGGTGCTTGGAGTATTAATGTCTGTGGTAGAAGTCGGAGCACTCATGGTGGTGGTAGGTGTACTCTGTCTGTGGTAGAAGTAGTTTCACTCTTGGTGGAGGTAGGAGTAGTAGTTTTGGCGGTAGAAGTAGGAATCATCGTGTTGTTGGGAGGAGTAGTATTTTGTCTGGTAGAAGTAGGTTCTCTCGTGGTGGTGGTAGGATTAGAAGTGTCTGTGGAGGACGTAGTGATGCTCACAGTGGTGGTGGGAGTAGTAATGTGATTGATAAAAGTATGAGCGCTCGTGGTCGTGGCAGGAGTAGTAGTGTCTGTGGTAGAAGTAGGAGAATTCATCGTGGTGTTAGGAGTAGTAGTGTCTTTGGTAGATATAGTTGGACTCGTGGTGGTGGTAGGGGTAGTATTTTATGCGATAAAAGAAGGAGTGCTCGTTTTGGTGGTAGGAGTTGTAGTTTCTGTGGTAGAAGTAGGATCAATCGTGGTGGTGGTAGGAGTAGAAGAGCCTGTGGTAGAAGGAGGTGCTCTCGTGGTGGTGGGAGGAGTAGGAGGTTTTGTGGGAGAAGTAGGAGCGCTCGTGATATTGGCAGGAGGAGTAGTGTCTGTGGTAGAAGTAGTTGCACTCGTTGTGATGGTAGAATTAGTAGTTTCTGTGGTAGAGGTAGGAACGTTCCTGGTGGAGGTAGGTGTAGTAGTGTCTGTAGTAGAAGTAGGGGCGCCTGTGGTACTGGTGGGAGTAGTAGTGTCTGTGGTAGAAGGAGGAGCACTCGTCTTGGTGGTAAGTGTAGTATTCTCTGTGGTAGAAATAGTTGCGCTCATGATGGTAGTAGGTGTAGTAGTTTCTGTGGTAGAAGTTGGAGTGCTCGTGGTGGTGGTAGTAGTAGTTGATTCTGTGGTATATGTAGGAGTGTTCCTCATGGTGGTAGGAGAAGTAGTGTCTGTCGTCGAACTAGTGGTGCTCGTGGTGTTGGTAGGTGTAGTAGTGTCTGTTTTAGAAGTAGCAGCCCTCGTGGTGGTGGTAGGAGAAGTATTTTCTGTGGTAGAAGTACTTGAGCTCGTGCTGCAAGTAGGAGTAGTATGGTCTGTGATAGAAGTAGGAGGGCTAGTGGAGGTCGTAGGTGTTGCACGGTCTGTGGTAGAAGTAGGAGCGCTCGTGGTGGTAGTAGGAGTAGTAGTGTCTGTAGTAGAAGGTGTTGCACTCGTGCTCGTGGTAGTAGTAGTACTTTTTGTGGTAGAAGTAGGATTGCTCGTGATATTGTCAGGAATAGTATTGTCTGTGTTAGAAGTCGTTGCATTCGTTGTAGTGGTAAGAGTAGTAGTGTCTGTCGTAGAAGTAGTTGCACTCTTCATGGTGGTAGCAGTAGCATGTTCTGTGTTAGAAGTAAGAGTGCTCTTGGTGGTGGTGGGAGATGCACACTCTGTGGAAGAAGCAGAAGCGCTCGTGGTCTTGGTAGTAGTAGTTTCTCTGGTAGAAGTAGGAGAGCTCCTGGTGGTGGTGGGAGTAGTAATTTCTTTGGTAGAAGTAGGAGCGCTCATGGTGGTGGTAGGAGTAGTAGTTTCTGTGGTAATAGTAGGAGAGCTCGTGGTGGTGGTAGGTGTAGTACTGTCTGTTGTAGAAGTATGAGCAATCATGGTTGTGGTGGGAGTAGTAATGTCTGTGGTAGAAGTAGGAGCACTCGTCTTGGTGGTAGCAGTAGTATGGTCTGTAGTAGAAGTAGTTGCACTCGTGGTGGTGGTAGGGTTAGTAGTGTCTGTGGTAGAAGTAGGAGTGCTCATGGTGGTGGTAGGAGTAGTATTGTCTGTGGTACAAGAAGGAACGCTCGTAGTGGGGGTAGGAGTAGTAGTTTCTGTAATAGTAGTAGGAGCTCTCGTGGTGGTGGTAGGTCTAACAGGGCCTGTGGAAGAAATAGGAGCGCTTGTGGAGTTGGTATGAGTAGCACAGTCTGTGGTAGAAGTAGGAGCACTCATGGGGGTGGTAGCAGTAGTAGTGTCTGTGGTAGAAGTAGGAGTGCTCATGATGGTGGCAGGAGTCGTAGTGTCTGTGGTAGAAGTAGGAGCGCCTGTGGTGGTGGTGGAAATAGTTGTGTGTGTTGTATAAGTAGTTGCACTCGTGGTGGTGGTAGGAGTAGTAGTATCTGTGGTAGAAGTAGGAGCTCTAGTGATTGTGGTAGTAGTTGTACGGTCTGCCGTAGAAGTAGGAGGGCTCGTGGTGGTGATCGGTGCAGTAGTGTCTGTGGTAGAAGTAGTTGTGCTCGTGGTGGTGGTAGAAGTAGCAGGTTCTGTGGTAGAAGTAGGAGCGCTAGTGATGGTGGTAGGAGTAGTAGTGTCTGTGGTAGGAGTAGGAGCGCTCATGGTGGTGGTAGGGGTAGTATTGTCTGTCGTAGAAGAAGGAGCGGTCCTGGTGGGGTTAGGAGTAGCTGTTTCTGTAATAGAAGTAGGAGCTTTCATGGTTGTGGTAGGAATAGCAGGGCCTGTGGAAGAAATAGGAGCGCTTTTGGTGGTGGTAAGAGTTGCACGGTGTGTGATAGAAGTAGGAGTGCTCATGGTGGTGGTAGCAGTATTAGTGTCTGTGGTAGAGGTAGGAGCGCTCGTGGTGGTGGTAGACATTGTTGTGTCTGTGGTGTGAGTAGTTGCGCTCGTGGTGGTGGTAGAAATAGTAGTTTCTGTGGTAGAAATAGTTGCACTTGTGGTGGTGGTAGCAGTAGTAGTGTCTGTGGTAGAAGTAGGAGCGCTAGTCCTGCTGGTAGTAGTTGCAGGGTCCCTGGTAGAAGTAGGAAGGCTCGTGGTGGTGATAGCAGTAGTAGTGTCTGTGGTAGAAGTAGTTGTGCTCATGGTGAGGGTAGGAGTAGTAGAGTCTGTGGTAGAAGTAGAAACACTCGTGGTGGTGGTAGGAATAGTAGTGTCTGTGATAGAATTAGGAGCGATTGTGGTGGTGGTAAGAGTAGCAGGGTCTGTGGTAGAAGTAGTTGCAATCATGGTGGTGGTAGGATTAGCAGATTCTGTGGTAGAAGAAGGGGCACTCGAGGTGGTGGTAGGAGTTGCAGTATCTGTGGTAGACGTAGGAGCGCTCGTGGTGGTGCTTGGAGTATTAGTGTCTGTGGTAGAAGTAGGAGCGTTTTTCGTGCTGTTAAGAGTAGTATTGTCCGTGGTAGTTGTAGTGGCGCTGGTGGTTGTGGTAGGAGTAGTAGTTTCTGTGGTAGAAGTAGTGGTGATGGTGGTGGAGTTAGGAGTAGCAGGTTCTGTGGTAGGAGTAGGAGCGCTAGTGGTGGTGGTAGGAGTAGTAGTGTCTGTGGTAGAAGTAGGAACGCTAGTAGTGGTGGTAGTAGTTGCACGGTCTATGGTAGAAGTAGTTGTGCTCGTGGTGGAGGTATGAGTAGCAGGTACTGTGGTAGCAGAAGGAGCACTCATGGTGGTGGTAGGAGTAGTAGTGTCTGTGGTAGAAGTAGGAGCACTAGTCTTCCTGGTAGTATTCGCACGGTCTCTGGTAGAATTAGGAAGGCTCGTCGTGGTGATAGCAATAGTAATGTCTGTGGTAGAAGTAGTTGCGTTCGTGTTGGGGGTAGAAGTAGTAGTGTTTTTGGTAGAAGTAGAAGCACTGGTGGTGGTCGTAGGAGTAGTAGTGTTTGTGGTAGAATTAGGAGCACTCATGGTGGTAGTAGAAGTAGAAGTATCTGTGGTTAAAGTAGTGGAGCTCGTGGTGGTGGTAGTAGTTGTGTCTGTGGTAGAAGTAGGAGCACTGGTGGTGTTGGTAGGACTAGTAGGGTCTTTGGTAGAAGTAGGATCTAGATAGGTATATCTGTGGTAGTAGGTCTGTTTTAGAAGTAGTTTCGCTCGTGGTGGTGGTAGGAGTACTTGTGTCTGTGGTAGAAGTACGAGTACTCGTGGTGTTGGTAGGACTAGTAGGGTCGTTGTTAGAAGTAGGATCTAGGTAGGTAGATCTGTGGTAGTAGGTCTGTGTTAGAAGTAGTTTCACTCGTGGTGTGGTAGGAGTAGCATGTTCTGTGTTAGCAGTAGGAGCGCACGTAGTGGTGGTAGGAGTTGCACTGTCTGTGGCAGAAGTAGTAGCGCTCGTGGTGGTGGTAGTCGTAGTTATTCTGGTAGAATTAGGAGAGTACTTGTTGGTGGTACGAGGAGTAGTTACTTTGGGAGAAGTAGGAGCACTCGTGGTGGTAGAAAAGTAGTTCAGTCTGTTGTAGAAGTAGGAGTCCTCGTGGCGGTGCTTGGAGTATTAATGTCTGTGGTAGAAGTCGGAGCACTCATGGTGGTGGTAGGTGTACTCTGTCTGTGGTAGAAGTAGTTTCACTCTTGGTGGAGGTAGGAGTAGTAGTTTTGGCGGTAGAAGTAGGAATCATCGTGTTGTTGGGAGGAGTAGTATTTTGTCTGGTAGAAGTAGGTTCTCTCGTGGTGGTGGTAGGATTAGAAGTGTCTGTGGAGGACGTAGTGATGCTCACAGTGGTGGTGGGAGTAGTAATGTGATTGATAAAAGTATGAGCGCTCGTGGTCGTGGCAGGAGTAGTAGTGTCTGTGGTAGAAGTAGGAGAATTCATCGTGGTGTTAGGAGTAGTAGTGTCTTTGGTAGATATAGTTGGACTCGTGGTGGTGGTAGGGGTAGTATTTTATGCGATAAAAGAAGGAGTGCTCGTTTTGGTGGTAGGAGTTGTAGTTTCTGTGGTAGAAGTAGGATCAATCGTGGTGGTGGTAGGAGTAGAAGAGCCTGTGGTAGAAGGAGGTGCTCTCGTGGTGGTGGGAGGAGTAGGAGGTTTTGTGGGAGAAGTAGGAGCGCTCGTGATATTGGCAGGAGGAGTAGTGTCTGTGGTAGAAGTAGTTGCACTCGTTGTGATGGTAGAATTAGTAGTTTCTGTGGTAGAGGTAGGAACGTTCCTGGTGGAGGTAGGTGTAGTAGTGTCTGTAGTAGAAGTAGGGGCGCCTGTGGTACTGGTGGGAGTAGTAGTGTCTGTGGTAGAAGGAGGAGCACTCGTCTTGGTGGTAAGTGTAGTATTCTCTGTGGTAGAAATAGTTGCGCTCATGATGGTAGTAGGTGTAGTAGTTTCTGTGGTAGAAGTTGGAGTGCTCGTGGTGGTGGTAGTAGTAGTTGATTCTGTGGTATATGTAGGAGTGTTCCTCATGGTGGTAGGAGAAGTAGTGTCTGTCGTCGAACTAGTGGTGCTCGTGGTGTTGGTAGGTGTAGTAGTGTCTGTTTTAGAAGTAGCAGCCCTCGTGGTGGTGGTAGGAGAAGTATTTTCTGTGGTAGAAGTACTTGAGCTCGTGCTGCAAGTAGGAGTAGTATGGTCTGTGATAGAAGTAGGAGGGCTAGTGGAGGTCGTAGGTGTTGCACGGTCTGTGGTAGAAGTAGGAGCGCTCGTGGTGGTAGTAGGAGTAGTAGTGTCTGTAGTAGAAGGTGTTGCACTCGTGCTCGTGGTAGTAGTAGTACTTTTTGTGGTAGAAGTAGGATTGCTCGTGATATTGTCAGGAATAGTATTGTCTGTGTTAGAAGTCGTTGCATTCGTTGTAGTGGTAAGAGTAGTAGTGTCTGTCGTAGAAGTAGTTGCACTCTTCATGGTGGTAGCAGTAGCATGTTCTGTGTTAGAAGTAAGAGTGCTCTTGGTGGTGGTGGGAGATGCACACTCTGTGGAAGAAGCAGAAGCGCTCGTGGTCTTGGTAGTAGTAGTTTCTCTGGTAGAAGTAGGAGAGCTCCTGGTGGTGGTGGGAGTAGTAATTTCTTTGGTAGAAGTAGGAGCGCTCATGGTGGTGGTAGGAGTAGTAGTTTCTGTGGTAATAGTAGGAGAGCTCGTGGTGGTGGTAGGTGTAGTACTGTCTGTTGTAGAAGTATGAGCAATCATGGTTGTGGTGGGAGTAGTAATGTCTGTGGTAGAAGTAGGAGCACTCGTCTTGGTGGTAGCAGTAGTATGGTCTGTAGTAGAAGTAGTTGCACTCGTGGTGGTGGTAGGGTTAGTAGTGTCTGTGGTAGAAGTAGGAGTGCTCATGGTGGTGGTAGGAGTAGTATTGTCTGTGGTAGAAGAAGGAACGCTCGTAGTGGGGGTAGGAGTAGTAGTTTCTGTAATAGTAGTAGGAGCTCTCGTGGTGGTGGTAGGTCTAACAGGGCCTGTGGAAGAAATAGGAGCGCTTGTGGAGTTGGTATGAGTAGCACAGTCTGTGGTAGAAGTAGGAGCACTCATGGGGGTGGTAGCAGTAGTAGTGTCTGTGGTAGAAGTAGGAGTGCTCATGATGGTGGCAGGAGTCGTAGTGTCTGTGGTAGAAGTAGGAGCGCCTGTGGTGGTGGTGGAAATAGTTGTGTGTGTTGTATAAGTAGTTGCACTCGTGGTGGTGGTAGGAGTAGTAGTATCTGTGGTAGAAGTAGGAGCTCTAGTGATTGTGGTAGTAGTTGTACGGTCTGCCGTAGAAGTAGGAGGGCTCGTGGTGGTGATCGGTGCAGTAGTGTCTGTGGTAGAAGTAGTTGCGCTCGTGGTGGTGGTAGAAGTAGCAGGTTCTGTGGTAGAAGTAGGAGCGCTAGTGATGGTGGTAGGAGTAGTAGTGTCTGTGGTAGGAGTAGGAGCGCTCATGGTGGTGGTAGGGGTAGTATTGTCTGTCGTAGAAGAAGGAGCGGTCCTGGTGGGGTTAGGAGTAGCTGTTTCTGTAATAGAAGTAGGAGCTTTCATGGTTGTGGTAGGAATAGCAGGGCCTGTGGAAGAAATAGGAGCGCTTTTGGTGGTGGTAAGAGTTGCACGGTGTGTGATAGAAGTAGGAGTGCTCATGGTGGTGGTAGCAGTATTAGTGTCTGTGGTAGAGGTAGGAGCGCTCGTGGTGGTGGTAGACATTGTTGTGTCTGTGGTGTGAGTAGTTGCGCTCGTGGTGGTGGTAGAAATAGTAGTTTCTGTGGTAGAAATAGTTGCACTTGTGGTGGTGGTAGCAGTAGTAGTGTCTGTGGTAGAAGTAGGAGCGCTAGTCCTGCTGGTAGTAGTTGCAGGGTCCCTGGTAGAAGTAGGAAGGCTCGTGGTGGTGATAGCAGTAGTAGTGTCTGTGGTAGAAGTAGTTGTGCTCATGGTGAGGGTAGGAGTAGTAGAGTCTGTGGTAGAAGTAGAAACACTCGTGGTGGTGGTAGGAATAGTAGTGTCTGTGATAGAATTAGGAGCGATTGTGGTGGTGGTAAGAGTAGCAGGGTCTGTGGTAGAAGTAGTTGCAATCATGGTGGTGGTAGGATTAGCAGATTCTGTGGTAGAAGAAGGGGCACTCGAGGTGGTGGTAGGAGTTGCAGTATCTGTGGTAGACGTAGGAGCGCTCGTGGTGGTGCTTGGAGTATTAGTGTCTGTGGTAGAAGTAGGAGCGTTTTTCGTGCTGTTAAGAGTAGTATTGTCCGTGGTAGTTGTAGTGGCGCTGGTGGTTGTGGTAGGAGTAGTAGTTTCTGTGGTAGAAGTAGTGGTGATGGTGGTGGAGTTAGGAGTAGCAGGTTCTGTGGTAGGAGTAGGAGCGCTAGTGGTGGTGGTAGGAGTAGTAGTGTCTGTGGTAGAAGTAGGAACGCTAGTAGTGGTGGTAGTAGTTGCACGGTCTATGGTAGAAGTAGTTGTGCTCGTGGTGGAGGTATGAGTAGCAGGTACTGTGGTAGCAGAAGGAGCACTCATGGTGGTGGTAGGAGTAGTAGTGTCTGTGGTAGAAGTAGGAGCACTAGTCTTCCTGGTAGTATTCGCACGGTCTCTGGTAGAATTAGGAAGGCTCGTCGTGGTGATAGCAATAGTAATGTCTGTGGTAGAAGTAGTTGCGTTCGTGTTGGGGGTAGAAGTAGTAGTGTTTTTGGTAGAAGTAGAAGCACTGGTGGTGGTCGTAGGAGTAGTAGTGTTTGTGGTAGAATTAGGAGCACTCATGGTGGTAGTAGAAGTAGAAGTATCTGTGGTTAAAGTAGTGGAGCTCGTGGTGGTGGTAGTAGTTGTGTCTGTGGTAGAAGTAGGAGCACTGGTGGTGTTGGTAGGACTAGTAGGGTCTTTGGTAGAAGTAGGATCTAGATAGGTATATCTGTGGTAGTAGGTCTGTTTTAGAAGTAGTTTCGCTCGTGGTGGTGGTAGGAGTACTTGTGTCTGTGGTAGAAGTACGAGTACTCGTGGTGTTGGTAGGACTAGTAGGGTCGTTGTTAGAAGTAGGATCTAGGTAGGTAGATCTGTGGTAGTAGGTCTGTGTTAGAAGTAGTTTCACTCGTGGTGTGGTAGGAGTAGCATGTTCTGTGTTAGCAGTAGGAGCGCACGTAGTGGTGGTAGGAGTTGCACTGTCTGTGGCAGAAGTAGTAGCGCTCGTGGTGGTGGTAGTCGTAGTTATTCTGGTAGAATTAGGAGAGTACTTGTTGGTGGTACGAGGAGTAGTTACTTTGGGAGAAGTAGGAGCACTCGTGGTGGTAGAAAAGTAGTTCAGTCTGTTGTAGAAGTAGGAGTCCTCGTGGCGGTGCTTGGAGTATTAATGTCTGTGGTAGAAGTCGGAGCACTCATGGTGGTGGTAGGTGTACTCTGTCTGTGGTAGAAGTAGTTTCACTCTTGGTGGAGGTAGGAGTAGTAGTTTTGGCGGTAGAAGTAGGAATCATCGTGTTGTTGGGAGGAGTAGTATTTTGTCTGGTAGAAGTAGGTTCTCTCGTGGTGGTGGTAGGATTAGAAGTGTCTGTGGAGGACGTAGTGATGCTCACAGTGGTGGTGGGAGTAGTAATGTGATTGATAAAAGTATGAGCGCTCGTGGTCGTGGCAGGAGTAGTAGTGTCTGTGGTAGAAGTAGGAGAATTCATCGTGGTGTTAGGAGTAGTAGTGTCTTTGGTAGATATAGTTGGACTCGTGGTGGTGGTAGGGGTAGTATTTTATGCGATAAAAGAAGGAGTGCTCGTTTTGGTGGTAGGAGTTGTAGTTTCTGTGGTAGAAGTAGGATCAATCGTGGTGGTGGTAGGAGTAGAAGAGCCTGTGGTAGAAGGAGGTGCTCTCGTGGTGGTGGGAGGAGTAGGAGGTTTTGTGGGAGAAGTAGGAGCGCTCGTGATATTGGCAGGAGGAGTAGTGTCTGTGGTAGAAGTAGTTGCACTCGTTGTGATGGTAGAATTAGTAGTTTCTGTGGTAGAGGTAGGAACGTTCCTGGTGGAGGTAGGTGTAGTAGTGTCTGTAGTAGAAGTAGGGGCGCCTGTGGTACTGGTGGGAGTAGTAGTGTCTGTGGTAGAAGGAGGAGCACTCGTCTTGGTGGTAAGTGTAGTATTCTCTGTGGTAGAAATAGTTGCGCTCATGATGGTAGTAGGTGTAGTAGTTTCTGTGGTAGAAGTTGGAGTGCTCGTGGTGGTGGTAGTAGTAGTTGATTCTGTGGTATATGTAGGAGTGTTCCTCATGGTGGTAGGAGAAGTAGTGTCTGTCGTCGAACTAGTGGTGCTCGTGGTGTTGGTAGGTGTAGTAGTGTCTGTTTTAGAAGTAGCAGCCCTCGTGGTGGTGGTAGGAGAAGTATTTTCTGTGGTAGAAGTACTTGAGCTCGTGCTGCAAGTAGGAGTAGTATGGTCTGTGATAGAAGTAGGAGGGCTAGTGGAGGTCGTAGGTGTTGCACGGTCTGTGGTAGAAGTAGGAGCGCTCGTGGTGGTAGTAGGAGTAGTAGTGTCTGTAGTAGAAGGTGTTGCACTCGTGCTCGTGGTAGTAGTAGTACTTTTTGTGGTAGAAGTAGGATTGCTCGTGATATTGTCAGGAATAGTATTGTCTGTGTTAGAAGTCGTTGCATTCGTTGTAGTGGTAAGAGTAGTAGTGTCTGTCGTAGAAGTAGTTGCACTCTTCATGGTGGTAGCAGTAGCATGTTCTGTGTTAGAAGTAAGAGTGCTCTTGGTGGTGGTGGGAGATGCACACTCTGTGGAAGAAGCAGAAGCGCTCGTGGTCTTGGTAGTAGTAGTTTCTCTGGTAGAAGTAGGAGAGCTCCTGGTGGTGGTGGGAGTAGTAATTTCTTTGGTAGAAGTAGGAGCGCTCATGGTGGTGGTAGGAGTAGTAGTTTCTGTGGTAATAGTAGGAGAGCTCGTGGTGGTGGTAGGTGTAGTACTGTCTGTTGTAGAAGTATGAGCAATCATGGTTGTGGTGGGAGTAGTAATGTCTGTGGTAGAAGTAGGAGCACTCGTCTTGGTGGTAGCAGTAGTATGGTCTGTAGTAGAAGTAGTTGCACTCGTGGTGGTGGTAGGGTTAGTAGTGTCTGTGGTAGAAGTAGGAGTGCTCATGGTGGTGGTAGGAGTAGTATTGTCTGTGGTAGAAGAAGGAACGCTCGTAGTGGGGGTAGGAGTAGTAGTTTCTGTAATAGTAGTAGGAGCTCTCGTGGTGGTGGTAGGTCTAACAGGGCCTGTGGAAGAAATAGGAGCGCTTGTGGAGTTGGTATGAGTAGCACAGTCTGTGGTAGAAGTAGGAGCACTCATGGGGGTGGTAGCAGTAGTAGTGTCTGTGGTAGAAGTAGGAGTGCTCATGATGGTGGCAGGAGTCGTAGTGTCTGTGGTAGAAGTAGGAGCGCCTGTGGTGGTGGTGGAAATAGTTGTGTGTGTTGTATAAGTAGTTGCACTCGTGGTGGTGGTAGGAGTAGTAGTATCTGTGGTAGAAGTAGGAGCTCTAGTGATTGTGGTAGTAGTTGTACGGTCTGCCGTAGAAGTAGGAGGGCTCGTGGTGGTGATCGGTGCAGTAGTGTCTGTGGTAGAAGTAGTTGCGCTCGTGGTGGTGGTAGAAGTAGCAGGTTCTGTGGTAGAAGTAGGAGCGCTAGTGATGGTGGTAGGAGTAGTAGTGTCTGTGGTAGGAGTAGGAGCGCTCATGGTGGTGGTAGGGGTAGTATTGTCTGTCGTAGAAGAAGGAGCGGTCCTGGTGGGGTTAGGAGTAGCTGTTTCTGTAATAGAAGTAGGAGCTTTCATGGTTGTGGTAGGAATAGCAGGGCCTGTGGAAGAAATAGGAGCGCTTTTGGTGGTGGTAAGAGTTGCACGGTGTGTGATAGAAGTAGGAGTGCTCATGGTGGTGGTAGCAGTATTAGTGTCTGTGGTAGAGGTAGGAGCGCTCGTGGTGGTGGTAGACATTGTTGTGTCTGTGGTGTGAGTAGTTGCGCTCGTGGTGGTGGTAGAAATAGTAGTTTCTGTGGTAGAAATAGTTGCACTTGTGGTGGTGGTAGCAGTAGTAGTGTCTGTGGTAGAAGTAGGAGCGCTAGTCCTGCTGGTAGTAGTTGCAGGGTCCCTGGTAGAAGTAGGAAGGCTCGTGGTGGTGATAGCAGTAGTAGTGTCTGTGGTAGAAGTAGTTGTGCTCATGGTGAGGGTAGGAGTAGTAGAGTCTGTGGTAGAAGTAGAAACACTCGTGGTGGTGGTAGGAATAGTAGTGTCTGTGATAGAATTAGGAGCGATTGTGGTGGTGGTAAGAGTAGCAGGGTCTGTGGTAGAAGTAGTTGCAATCATGGTGGTGGTAGGATTAGCAGATTCTGTGGTAGAAGAAGGGGCACTCGAGGTGGTGGTAGGAGTTGCAGTATCTGTGGTAGACGTAGGAGCGCTCGTGGTGGTGCTTGGAGTATTAGTGTCTGTGGTAGAAGTAGGAGCGTTTTTCGTGCTGTTAAGAGTAGTATTGTCCGTGGTAGTTGTAGTGGCGCTGGTGGTTGTGGTAGGAGTAGTAGTTTCTGTGGTAGAAGTAGTGGTGATGGTGGTGGAGTTAGGAGTAGCAGGTTCTGTGGTAGGAGTAGGAGCGCTAGTGGTGGTGGTAGGAGTAGTAGTGTCTGTGGTAGAAGTAGGAACGCTAGTAGTGGTGGTAGTAGTTGCACGGTCTATGGTAGAAGTAGTTGTGCTCGTGGTGGAGGTATGAGTAGCAGGTACTGTGGTAGCAGAAGGAGCACTCATGGTGGTGGTAGGAGTAGTAGTGTCTGTGGTAGAAGTAGGAGCACTAGTCTTCCTGGTAGTATTCGCACGGTCTCTGGTAGAATTAGGAAGGCTCGTCGTGGTGATAGCAATAGTAATGTCTGTGGTAGAAGTAGTTGCGTTCGTGTTGGGGGTAGAAGTAGTAGTGTTTTTGGTAGAAGTAGAAGCACTGGTGGTGGTCGTAGGAGTAGTAGTGTTTGTGGTAGAATTAGGAGCACTCATGGTGGTAGTAGAAGTAGAAGTATCTGTGGTTAAAGTAGTGGAGCTCGTGGTGGTGGTAGTAGTTGTGTCTGTGGTAGAAGTAGGAGCACTGGTGGTGTTGGTAGGACTAGTAGGGTCTTTGGTAGAAGTAGGATCTAGATAGGTATATCTGTGGTAGTAGGTCTGTTTTAGAAGTAGTTTCGCTCGTGGTGGTGGTAGGAGTACTTGTGTCTGTGGTAGAAGTACGAGTACTCGTGGTGTTGGTAGGACTAGTAGGGTCGTTGTTAGAAGTAGGATCTAGGTAGGTAGATCTGTGGTAGTAGGTCTGTGTTAGAAGTAGTTTCACTCGTGGTGTGGTAGGAGTAGCATGTTCTGTGTTAGCAGTAGGAGCGCACGTAGTGGTGGTAGGAGTTGCACTGTCTGTGGCAGAAGTAGTAGCGCTCGTGGTGGTGGTAGTCGTAGTTATTCTGGTAGAATTAGGAGAGTACTTGTTGGTGGTACGAGGAGTAGTTACTTTGGGAGAAGTAGGAGCACTCGTGGTGGTAGAAAAGTAGTTCAGTCTGTTGTAGAAGTAGGAGTCCTCGTGGCGGTGCTTGGAGTATTAATGTCTGTGGTAGAAGTCGGAGCACTCATGGTGGTGGTAGGTGTACTCTGTCTGTGGTAGAAGTAGTTTCACTCTTGGTGGAGGTAGGAGTAGTAGTTTTGGCGGTAGAAGTAGGAATCATCGTGTTGTTGGGAGGAGTAGTATTTTGTCTGGTAGAAGTAGGTTCTCTCGTGGTGGTGGTAGGATTAGAAGTGTCTGTGGAGGACGTAGTGATGCTCACAGTGGTGGTGGGAGTAGTAATGTGATTGATAAAAGTATGAGCGCTCGTGGTCGTGGCAGGAGTAGTAGTGTCTGTGGTAGAAGTAGGAGAATTCATCGTGGTGTTAGGAGTAGTAGTGTCTTTGGTAGATATAGTTGGACTCGTGGTGGTGGTAGGGGTAGTATTTTATGCGATAAAAGAAGGAGTGCTCGTTTTGGTGGTAGGAGTTGTAGTTTCTGTGGTAGAAGTAGGATCAATCGTGGTGGTGGTAGGAGTAGAAGAGCCTGTGGTAGAAGGAGGTGCTCTCGTGGTGGTGGGAGGAGTAGGAGGTTTTGTGGGAGAAGTAGGAGCGCTCGTGATATTGGCAGGAGGAGTAGTGTCTGTGGTAGAAGTAGTTGCACTCGTTGTGATGGTAGAATTAGTAGTTTCTGTGGTAGAGGTAGGAACGTTCCTGGTGGAGGTAGGTGTAGTAGTGTCTGTAGTAGAAGTAGGGGCGCCTGTGGTACTGGTGGGAGTAGTAGTGTCTGTGGTAGAAGGAGGAGCACTCGTCTTGGTGGTAAGTGTAGTATTCTCTGTGGTAGAAATAGTTGCGCTCATGATGGTAGTAGGTGTAGTAGTTTCTGTGGTAGAAGTTGGAGTGCTCGTGGTGGTGGTAGTAGTAGTTGATTCTGTGGTATATGTAGGAGTGTTCCTCATGGTGGTAGGAGAAGTAGTGTCTGTCGTCGAACTAGTGGTGCTCGTGGTGTTGGTAGGTGTAGTAGTGTCTGTTTTAGAAGTAGCAGCCCTCGTGGTGGTGGTAGGAGAAGTATTTTCTGTGGTAGAAGTACTTGAGCTCGTGCTGCAAGTAGGAGTAGTATGGTCTGTGATAGAAGTAGGAGGGCTAGTGGAGGTCGTAGGTGTTGCACGGTCTGTGGTAGAAGTAGGAGCGCTCGTGGTGGTAGTAGGAGTAGTAGTGTCTGTAGTAGAAGGTGTTGCACTCGTGCTCGTGGTAGTAGTAGTACTTTTTGTGGTAGAAGTAGGATTGCTCGTGATATTGTCAGGAATAGTATTGTCTGTGTTAGAAGTCGTTGCATTCGTTGTAGTGGTAAGAGTAGTAGTGTCTGTCGTAGAAGTAGTTGCACTCTTCATGGTGGTAGCAGTAGCATGTTCTGTGTTAGAAGTAAGAGTGCTCTTGGTGGTGGTGGGAGATGCACACTCTGTGGAAGAAGCAGAAGCGCTCGTGGTCTTGGTAGTAGTAGTTTCTCTGGTAGAAGTAGGAGAGCTCCTGGTGGTGGTGGGAGTAGTAATTTCTTTGGTAGAAGTAGGAGCGCTCATGGTGGTGGTAGGAGTAGTAGTTTCTGTGGTAATAGTAGGAGAGCTCGTGGTGGTGGTAGGTGTAGTACTGTCTGTTGTAGAAGTATGAGCAATCATGGTTGTGGTGGGAGTAGTAATGTCTGTGGTAGAAGTAGGAGCACTCGTCTTGGTGGTAGCAGTAGTATGGTCTGTAGTAGAAGTAGTTGCACTCGTGGTGGTGGTAGGGTTAGTAGTGTCTGTGGTAGAAGTAGGAGTGCTCATGGTGGTGGTAGGAGTAGTATTGTCTGTGGTAGAAGAAGGAACGCTCGTAGTGGGGGTAGGAGTAGTAGTTTCTGTAATAGTAGTAGGAGCTCTCGTGGTGGTGGTAGGTCTAACAGGGCCTGTGGAAGAAATAGGAGCGCTTGTGGAGTTGGTATGAGTAGCACAGTCTGTGGTAGAAGTAGGAGCACTCATGGGGGTGGTAGCAGTAGTAGTGTCTGTGGTAGAAGTAGGAGTGCTCATGATGGTGGCAGGAGTCGTAGTGTCTGTGGTAGAAGTAGGAGCGCCTGTGGTGGTGGTGGAAATAGTTGTGTGTGTTGTATAAGTAGTTGCACTCGTGGTGGTGGTAGGAGTAGTAGTATCTGTGGTAGAAGTAGGAGCTCTAGTGATTGTGGTAGTAGTTGTACGGTCTGCCGTAGAAGTAGGAGGGCTCGTGGTGGTGATCGGTGCAGTAGTGTCTGTGGTAGAAGTAGTTGCGCTCGTGGTGGTGGTAGAAGTAGCAGGTTCTGTGGTAGAAGTAGGAGCGCTAGTGATGGTGGTAGGAGTAGTAGTGTCTGTGGTAGGAGTAGGAGCGCTCATGGTGGTGGTAGGGGTAGTATTGTCTGTCGTAGAAGAAGGAGCGGTCCTGGTGGGGTTAGGAGTAGCTGTTTCTGTAATAGAAGTAGGAGCTTTCATGGTTGTGGTAGGAATAGCAGGGCCCGTGGAAGAAATAGGAGCGCTTTTGGTGGTGGTAAGAGTTGCACGGTGTGTGATAGAAGTAGGAGTGCTCATGGTGGTGGTAGCAGTATTAGTGTCTGTGGTAGAGGTAGGAGCGCTCGTGGTGGTGGTAGACATTGTTGTGTCTGTGGTGTGAGTAGTTGCGCTCGTGGTGGTGGTAGAAATAGTAGTTTCTGTGGTAGAAATAGTTGCACTTGTGGTGGTGGTAGCAGTAGTAGTGTCTGTGGTAGAAGTAGGAGCGCTAGTCCTGCTGGTAGTAGTTGCAGGGTCCCTGGTAGAAGTAGGAAGGCTCGTGGTGGTGATAGCAGTAGTAGTGTCTGTGGTAGAAGTAGTTGTGCTCATGGTGAGGGTAGGAGTAGTAGAGTCTGTGGTAGAAGTAGAAACACTCGTGGTGGTGGTAGGAATAGTAGTGTCTGTGATAGAATTAGGAGCGATTGTGGTGGTGGTAAGAGTAGCAGGGTCTGTGGTAGAAGTAGTTGCAATCATGGTGGTGGTAGGATTAGCAGATTCTGTGGTAGAAGAAGGGGCACTCGAGGTGGTGGTAGGAGTTGCAGTATCTGTGGTAGACGTAGGAGCGCTCGTGGTGGTGCTTGGAGTATTAGTGTCTGTGGTAGAAGTAGGAGCGTTTTTCGTGCTGTTAAGAGTAGTATTGTCCGTGGTAGTTGTAGTGGCGCTGGTGGTTGTGGTAGGAGTAGTAGTTTCTGTGGTAGAAGTAGTGGTGATGGTGGTGGAGTTAGGAGTAGCAGGTTCTGTGGTAGGAGTAGGAGCGCTAGTGGTGGTGGTAGGAGTAGTAGTGTCTGTGGTAGAAGTAGGAACGCTAGTAGTGGTGGTAGTAGTTGCACGGTCTATGGTAGAAGTAGTTGTGCTCGTGGTGGAGGTATGAGTAGCAGGTACTGTGGTAGCAGAAGGAGCACTCATGGTGGTGGTAGGAGTAGTAGTGTCTGTGGTAGAAGTAGGAGCACTAGTCTTCCTGGTAGTATTCGCACGGTCTCTGGTAGAATTAGGAAGGCTCGTCGTGGTGATAGCAATAGTAATGTCTGTGGTAGAAGTAGTTGCGTTCGTGTTGGGGGTAGAAGTAGTAGTGTTTTTGGTAGAAGTAGAAGCACTGGTGGTGGTCGTAGGAGTAGTAGTGTTTGTGGTAGAATTAGGAGCACTCATGGTGGTAGTAGAAGTAGAAGTATCTGTGGTTAAAGTAGTGGAGCTCGTGGTGGTGGTAGTAGTTGTGTCTGTGGTAGAAGTAGGAGCACTGGTGGTGTTGGTAGGACTAGTAGGGTCTTTGGTAGAAGTAGGATCTAGATAGGTATATCTGTGGTAGTAGGTCTGTTTTAGAAGTAGTTTCGCTCGTGGTGGTGGTAGGAGTACTTGTGTCTGTGGTAGAAGTACGAGTACTCGTGGTGTTGGTAGGACTAGTAGGGTCGTTGTTAGAAGTAGGATCTAGGTAGGTAGATCTGTGGTAGTAGGTCTGTGTTAGAAGTAGTTTCACTCGTGGTGTGGTAGGAGTAGCATGTTCTGTGTTAGCAGTAGGAGCGCACGTAGTGGTGGTAGGAGTTGCACTGTCTGTGGCAGAAGTAGTAGCGCTCGTGGTGGTGGTAGTCGTAGTTATTCTGGTAGAATTAGGAGAGTACTTGTTGGTGGTACGAGGAGTAGTTACTTTGGGAGAAGTAGGAGCACTCGTGGTGGTAGAAAAGTAGTTCAGTCTGTTGTAGAAGTAGGAGTCCTCGTGGCGGTGCTTGGAGTATTAATGTCTGTGGTAGAAGTCGGAGCACTCATGGTGGTGGTAGGTGTACTCTGTCTGTGGTAGAAGTAGTTTCACTCTTGGTGGAGGTAGGAGTAGTAGTTTTGGCGGTAGAAGTAGGAATCATCGTGTTGTTGGGAGGAGTAGTATTTTGTCTGGTAGAAGTAGGTTCTCTCGTGGTGGTGGTAGGATTAGAAGTGTCTGTGGAGGACGTAGTGATGCTCACAGTGGTGGTGGGAGTAGTAATGTGATTGATAAAAGTATGAGCGCTCGTGGTCGTGGCAGGAGTAGTAGTGTCTGTGGTAGAAGTAGGAGAATTCATCGTGGTGTTAGGAGTAGTAGTGTCTTTGGTAGATATAGTTGGACTCGTGGTGGTGGTAGGGGTAGTATTTTATGCGATAAAAGAAGGAGTGCTCGTTTTGGTGGTAGGAGTTGTAGTTTCTGTGGTAGAAGTAGGATCAATCGTGGTGGTGGTAGGAGTAGAAGAGCCTGTGGTAGAAGGAGGTGCTCTCGTGGTGGTGGGAGGAGTAGGAGGTTTTGTGGGAGAAGTAGGAGCGCTCGTGATATTGGCAGGAGGAGTAGTGTCTGTGGTAGAAGTAGTTGCACTCGTTGTGATGGTAGAATTAGTAGTTTCTGTGGTAGAGGTAGGAACGTTCCTGGTGGAGGTAGGTGTAGTAGTGTCTGTAGTAGAAGTAGGGGCGCCTGTGGTACTGGTGGGAGTAGTAGTGTCTGTGGTAGAAGGAGGAGCACTCGTCTTGGTGGTAAGTGTAGTATTCTCTGTGGTAGAAATAGTTGCGCTCATGATGGTAGTAGGTGTAGTAGTTTCTGTGGTAGAAGTTGGAGTGCTCGTGGTGGTGGTAGTAGTAGTTGATTCTGTGGTATATGTAGGAGTGTTCCTCATGGTGGTAGGAGAAGTAGTGTCTGTCGTCGAACTAGTGGTGCTCGTGGTGTTGGTAGGTGTAGTAGTGTCTGTTTTAGAAGTAGCAGCCCTCGTGGTGGTGGTAGGAGAAGTATTTTCTGTGGTAGAAGTACTTGAGCTCGTGCTGCAAGTAGGAGTAGTATGGTCTGTGATAGAAGTAGGAGGGCTAGTGGAGGTCGTAGGTGTTGCACGGTCTGTGGTAGAAGTAGGAGCGCTCGTGGTGGTAGTAGGAGTAGTAGTGTCTGTAGTAGAAGGTGTTGCACTCGTGCTCGTGGTAGTAGTAGTACTTTTTGTGGTAGAAGTAGGATTGCTCGTGATATTGTCAGGAATAGTATTGTCTGTGTTAGAAGTCGTTGCATTCGTTGTAGTGGTAAGAGTAGTAGTGTCTGTCGTAGAAGTAGTTGCACTCTTCATGGTGGTAGCAGTAGCATGTTCTGTGTTAGAAGTAAGAGTGCTCTTGGTGGTGGTGGGAGATGCACACTCTGTGGAAGAAGCAGAAGCGCTCGTGGTCTTGGTAGTAGTAGTTTCTCTGGTAGAAGTAGGAGAGCTCCTGGTGGTGGTGGGAGTAGTAATTTCTTTGGTAGAAGTAGGAGCGCTCATGGTGGTGGTAGGAGTAGTAGTTTCTGTGGTAATAGTAGGAGAGCTCGTGGTGGTGGTAGGTGTAGTACTGTCTGTTGTAGAAGTATGAGCAATCATGGTTGTGGTGGGAGTAGTAATGTCTGTGGTAGAAGTAGGAGCACTCGTCTTGGTGGTAGCAGTAGTATGGTCTGTAGTAGAAGTAGTTGCACTCGTGGTGGTGGTAGGGTTAGTAGTGTCTGTGGTAGAAGTAGGAGTGCTCATGGTGGTGGTAGGAGTAGTATTGTCTGTGGTAGAAGAAGGAACGCTCGTAGTGGGGGTAGGAGTAGTAGTTTCTGTAATAGTAGTAGGAGCTCTCGTGGTGGTGGTAGGTCTAACAGGGCCTGTGGAAGAAATAGGAGCGCTTGTGGAGTTGGTATGAGTAGCACAGTCTGTGGTAGAAGTAGGAGCACTCATGGGGGTGGTAGCAGTAGTAGTGTCTGTGGTAGAAGTAGGAGTGCTCATGATGGTGGCAGGAGTCGTAGTGTCTGTGGTAGAAGTAGGAGCGCCTGTGGTGGTGGTGGAAATAGTTGTGTGTGTTGTATAAGTAGTTGCACTCGTGGTGGTGGTAGGAGTAGTAGTATCTGTGGTAGAAGTAGGAGCTCTAGTGATTGTGGTAGTAGTTGTACGGTCTGCCGTAGAAGTAGGAGGGCTCGTGGTGGTGATCGGTGCAGTAGTGTCTGTGGTAGAAGTAGTTGCGCTCGTGGTGGTGGTAGAAGTAGCAGGTTCTGTGGTAGAAGTAGGAGCGCTAGTGATGGTGGTAGGAGTAGTAGTGTCTGTGGTAGGAGTAGGAGCGCTCATGGTGGTGGTAGGGGTAGTATTGTCTGTCGTAGAAGAAGGAGCGGTCCTGGTGGGGTTAGGAGTAGCTGTTTCTGTAATAGAAGTAGGAGCTTTCATGGTTGTGGTAGGAATAGCAGGGCCTGTGGAAGAAATAGGAGCGCTTTTGGTGGTGGTAAGAGTTGCACGGTGTGTGATAGAAGTAGGAGTGCTCATGGTGGTGGTAGCAGTATTAGTGTCTGTGGTAGAGGTAGGAGCGCTCGTGGTGGTGGTAGACATTGTTGTGTCTGTGGTGTGAGTAGTTGCGCTCGTGGTGGTGGTAGAAATAGTAGTTTCTGTGGTAGAAATAGTTGCACTTGTGGTGGTGGTAGCAGTAGTAGTGTCTGTGGTAGAAGTAGGAGCGCTAGTCCTGCTGGTAGTAGTTGCAGGGTCCCTGGTAGAAGTAGGAAGGCTCGTGGTGGTGATAGCAGTAGTAGTGTCTGTGGTAGAAGTAGTTGTGCTCATGGTGAGGGTAGGAGTAGTAGAGTCTGTGGTAGAAGTAGAAACACTCGTGGTGGTGGTAGGAATAGTAGTGTCTGTGATAGAATTAGGAGCGATTGTGGTGGTGGTAAGAGTAGCAGGGTCTGTGGTAGAAGTAGTTGCAATCATGGTGGTGGTAGGATTAGCAGATTCTGTGGTAGAAGAAGGGGCACTCGAGGTGGTGGTAGGAGTTGCAGTATCTGTGGTAGACGTAGGAGCGCTCGTGGTGGTGCTTGGAGTATTAGTGTCTGTGGTAGAAGTAGGAGCGTTTTTCGTGCTGTTAAGAGTAGTATTGTCCGTGGTAGTTGTAGTGGCGCTGGTGGTTGTGGTAGGAGTAGTAGTTTCTGTGGTAGAAGTAGTGGTGATGGTGGTGGAGTTAGGAGTAGCAGGTTCTGTGGTAGGAGTAGGAGCGCTAGTGGTGGTGGTAGGAGTAGTAGTGTCTGTGGTAGAAGTAGGAACGCTAGTAGTGGTGGTAGTAGTTGCACGGTCTATGGTAGAAGTAGTTGTGCTCGTGGTGGAGGTATGAGTAGCAGGTACTGTGGTAGCAGAAGGAGCACTCATGGTGGTGGTAGGAGTAGTAGTGTCTGTGGTAGAAGTAGGAGCACTAGTCTTCCTGGTAGTATTCGCACGGTCTCTGGTAGAATTAGGAAGGCTCGTCGTGGTGATAGCAATAGTAATGTCTGTGGTAGAAGTAGTTGCGTTCGTGTTGGGGGTAGAAGTAGTAGTGTTTTTGGTAGAAGTAGAAGCACTGGTGGTGGTCGTAGGAGTAGTAGTGTTTGTGGTAGAATTAGGAGCACTCATGGTGGTAGTAGAAGTAGAAGTATCTGTGGTTAAAGTAGTGGAGCTCGTGGTGGTGGTAGTAGTTGTGTCTGTGGTAGAAGTAGGAGCACTGGTGGTGTTGGTAGGACTAGTAGGGTCTTTGGTAGAAGTAGGATCTAGATAGGTATATCTGTGGTAGTAGGTCTGTTTTAGAAGTAGTTTCGCTCGTGGTGGTGGTAGGAGTACTTGTGTCTGTGGTAGAAGTACGAGTACTCGTGGTGTTGGTAGGACTAGTAGGGTCGTTGTTAGAAGTAGGATCTAGGTAGGTAGATCTGTGGTAGTAGGTCTGTGTTAGAAGTAGTTTCACTCGTGGTGTGGTAGGAGTAGCATGTTCTGTGTTAGCAGTAGGAGCGCACGTAGTGGTGGTAGGAGTTGCACTGTCTGTGGCAGAAGTAGTAGCGCTCGTGGTGGTGGTAGTCGTAGTTATTCTGGTAGAATTAGGAGAGTACTTGTTGGTGGTACGAGGAGTAGTTACTTTGGGAGAAGTAGGAGCACTCGTGGTGGTAGAAAAGTAGTTCAGTCTGTTGTAGAAGTAGGAGTCCTCGTGGCGGTGCTTGGAGTATTAATGTCTGTGGTAGAAGTCGGAGCACTCATGGTGGTGGTAGGTGTACTCTGTCTGTGGTAGAAGTAGTTTCACTCTTGGTGGAGGTAGGAGTAGTAGTTTTGGCGGTAGAAGTAGGAATCATCGTGTTGTTGGGAGGAGTAGTATTTTGTCTGGTAGAAGTAGGTTCTCTCGTGGTGGTGGTAGGATTAGAAGTGTCTGTGGAGGACGTAGTGATGCTCACAGTGGTGGTGGGAGTAGTAATGTGATTGATAAAAGTATGAGCGCTCGTGGTCGTGGCAGGAGTAGTAGTGTCTGTGGTAGAAGTAGGAGAATTCATCGTGGTGTTAGGAGTAGTAGTGTCTTTGGTAGATATAGTTGGACTCGTGGTGGTGGTAGGGGTAGTATTTTATGCGATAAAAGAAGGAGTGCTCGTTTTGGTGGTAGGAGTTGTAGTTTCTGTGGTAGAAGTAGGATCAATCGTGGTGGTGGTAGGAGTAGAAGAGCCTGTGGTAGAAGGAGGTGCTCTCGTGGTGGTGGGAGGAGTAGGAGGTTTTGTGGGAGAAGTAGGAGCGCTCGTGATATTGGCAGGAGGAGTAGTGTCTGTGGTAGAAGTAGTTGCACTCGTTGTGATGGTAGAATTAGTAGTTTCTGTGGTAGAGGTAGGAACGTTCCTGGTGGAGGTAGGTGTAGTAGTGTCTGTAGTAGAAGTAGGGGCGCCTGTGGTACTGGTGGGAGTAGTAGTGTCTGTGGTAGAAGGAGGAGCACTCGTCTTGGTGGTAAGTGTAGTATTCTCTGTGGTAGAAATAGTTGCGCTCATGATGGTAGTAGGTGTAGTAGTTTCTGTGGTAGAAGTTGGAGTGCTCGTGGTGGTGGTAGTAGTAGTTGATTCTGTGGTATATGTAGGAGTGTTCCTCATGGTGGTAGGAGAAGTAGTGTCTGTCGTCGAACTAGTGGTGCTCGTGGTGTTGGTAGGTGTAGTAGTGTCTGTTTTAGAAGTAGCAGCCCTCGTGGTGGTGGTAGGAGAAGTATTTTCTGTGGTAGAAGTACTTGAGCTCGTGCTGCAAGTAGGAGTAGTATGGTCTGTGATAGAAGTAGGAGGGCTAGTGGAGGTCGTAGGTGTTGCACGGTCTGTGGTAGAAGTAGGAGCGCTCGTGGTGGTAGTAGGAGTAGTAGTGTCTGTAGTAGAAGGTGTTGCACTCGTGCTCGTGGTAGTAGTAGTACTTTTTGTGGTAGAAGTAGGATTGCTCGTGATATTGTCAGGAATAGTATTGTCTGTGTTAGAAGTCGTTGCATTCGTTGTAGTGGTAAGAGTAGTAGTGTCTGTCGTAGAAGTAGTTGCACTCTTCATGGTGGTAGCAGTAGCATGTTCTGTGTTAGAAGTAAGAGTGCTCTTGGTGGTGGTGGGAGATGCACACTCTGTGGAAGAAGCAGAAGCGCTCGTGGTCTTGGTAGTAGTAGTTTCTCTGGTAGAAGTAGGAGAGCTCCTGGTGGTGGTGGGAGTAGTAATTTCTTTGGTAGAAGTAGGAGCGCTCATGGTGGTGGTAGGAGTAGTAGTTTCTGTGGTAATAGTAGGAGAGCTCGTGGTGGTGGTAGGTGTAGTACTGTCTGTTGTAGAAGTATGAGCAATCATGGTTGTGGTGGGAGTAGTAATGTCTGTGGTAGAAGTAGGAGCACTCGTCTTGGTGGTAGCAGTAGTATGGTCTGTAGTAGAAGTAGTTGCACTCGTGGTGGTGGTAGGGTTAGTAGTGTCTGTGGTAGAAGTAGGAGTGCTCATGGTGGTGGTAGGAGTAGTATTGTCTGTGGTAGAAGAAGGAACGCTCGTAGTGGGGGTAGGAGTAGTAGTTTCTGTAATAGTAGTAGGAGCTCTCGTGGTGGTGGTAGGTCTAACAGGGCCTGTGGAAGAAATAGGAGCGCTTGTGGAGTTGGTATGAGTAGCACAGTCTGTGGTAGAAGTAGGAGCACTCATGGGGGTGGTAGCAGTAGTAGTGTCTGTGGTAGAAGTAGGAGTGCTCATGATGGTGGCAGGAGTCGTAGTGTCTGTGGTAGAAGTAGGAGCGCCTGTGGTGGTGGTGGAAATAGTTGTGTGTGTTGTATAAGTAGTTGCACTCGTGGTGGTGGTAGGAGTAGTAGTATCTGTGGTAGAAGTAGGAGCTCTAGTGATTGTGGTAGTAGTTGTACGGTCTGCCGTAGAAGTAGGAGGGCTCGTGGTGGTGATCGGTGCAGTAGTGTCTGTGGTAGAAGTAGTTGCGCTCGTGGTGGTGGTAGAAGTAGCAGGTTCTGTGGTAGAAGTAGGAGCGCTAGTGATGGTGGTAGGAGTAGTAGTGTCTGTGGTAGGAGTAGGAGCGCTCATGGTGGTGGTAGGGGTAGTATTGTCTGTCGTAGAAGAAGGAGCGGTCCTGGTGGGGTTAGGAGTAGCTGTTTCTGTAATAGAAGTAGGAGCTTTCATGGTTGTGGTAGGAATAGCAGGGCCTGTGGAAGAAATAGGAGCGCTTTTGGTGGTGGTAAGAGTTGCACGGTGTGTGATAGAAGTAGGAGTGCTCATGGTGGTGGTAGCAGTATTAGTGTCTGTGGTAGAGGTAGGAGCGCTCGTGGTGGTGGTAGACATTGTTGTGTCTGTGGTGTGAGTAGTTGCGCTCGTGGTGGTGGTAGAAATAGTAGTTTCTGTGGTAGAAATAGTTGCACTTGTGGTGGTGGTAGCAGTAGTAGTGTCTGTGGTAGAAGTAGGAGCGCTAGTCCTGCTGGTAGTAGTTGCAGGGTCCCTGGTAGAAGTAGGAAGGCTCGTGGTGGTGATAGCAGTAGTAGTGTCTGTGGTAGAAGTAGTTGTGCTCATGGTGAGGGTAGGAGTAGTAGAGTCTGTGGTAGAAGTAGAAACACTCGTGGTGGTGGTAGGAATAGTAGTGTCTGTGATAGAATTAGGAGCGATTGTGGTGGTGGTAAGAGTAGCAGGGTCTGTGGTAGAAGTAGTTGCAATCATGGTGGTGGTAGGATTAGCAGATTCTGTGGTAGAAGAAGGGGCACTCGAGGTGGTGGTAGGAGTTGCAGTATCTGTGGTAGACGTAGGAGCGCTCGTGGTGGTGCTTGGAGTATTAGTGTCTGTGGTAGAAGTAGGAGCGTTTTTCGTGCTGTTAAGAGTAGTATTGTCCGTGGTAGTTGTAGTGGCGCTGGTGGTTGTGGTAGGAGTAGTAGTTTCTGTGGTAGAAGTAGTGGTGATGGTGGTGGAGTTAGGAGTAGCAGGTTCTGTGGTAGGAGTAGGAGCGCTAGTGGTGGTGGTAGGAGTAGTAGTGTCTGTGGTAGAAGTAGGAACGCTAGTAGTGGTGGTAGTAGTTGCACGGTCTATGGTAGAAGTAGTTGTGCTCGTGGTGGAGGTATGAGTAGCAGGTACTGTGGTAGCAGAAGGAGCACTCATGGTGGTGGTAGGAGTAGTAGTGTCTGTGGTAGAAGTAGGAGCACTAGTCTTCCTGGTAGTATTCGCACGGTCTCTGGTAGAATTAGGAAGGCTCGTCGTGGTGATAGCAATAGTAATGTCTGTGGTAGAAGTAGTTGCGTTCGTGTTGGGGGTAGAAGTAGTAGTGTTTTTGGTAGAAGTAGAAGCACTGGTGGTGGTCGTAGGAGTAGTAGTGTTTGTGGTAGAATTAGGAGCACTCATGGTGGTAGTAGAAGTAGAAGTATCTGTGGTTAAAGTAGTGGAGCTCGTGGTGGTGGTAGTAGTTGTGTCTGTGGTAGAAGTAGGAGCACTGGTGGTGTTGGTAGGACTAGTAGGGTCTTTGGTAGAAGTAGGATCTAGATAGGTATATCTGTGGTAGTAGGTCTGTTTTAGAAGTAGTTTCGCTCGTGGTGGTGGTAGGAGTACTTGTGTCTGTGGTAGAAGTACGAGTACTCGTGGTGTTGGTAGGACTAGTAGGGTCGTTGTTAGAAGTAGGATCTAGGTAGGTAGATCTGTGGTAGTAGGTCTGTGTTAGAAGTAGTTTCACTCGTGGTGTGGTAGGAGTAGCATGTTCTGTGTTAGCAGTAGGAGCGCACGTAGTGGTGGTAGGAGTTGCACTGTCTGTGGCAGAAGTAGTAGCGCTCGTGGTGGTGGTAGTCGTAGTTATTCTGGTAGAATTAGGAGAGTACTTGTTGGTGGTACGAGGAGTAGTTACTTTGGGAGAAGTAGGAGCACTCGTGGTGGTAGAAAAGTAGTTCAGTCTGTTGTAGAAGTAGGAGTCCTCGTGGCGGTGCTTGGAGTATTAATGTCTGTGGTAGAAGTCGGAGCACTCATGGTGGTGGTAGGTGTACTCTGTCTGTGGTAGAAGTAGTTTCACTCTTGGTGGAGGTAGGAGTAGTAGTTTTGGCGGTAGAAGTAGGAATCATCGTGTTGTTGGGAGGAGTAGTATTTTGTCTGGTAGAAGTAGGTTCTCTCGTGGTGGTGGTAGGATTAGAAGTGTCTGTGGAGGACGTAGTGATGCTCACAGTGGTGGTGGGAGTAGTAATGTGATTGATAAAAGTATGAGCGCTCGTGGTCGTGGCAGGAGTAGTAGTGTCTGTGGTAGAAGTAGGAGAATTCATCGTGGTGTTAGGAGTAGTAGTGTCTTTGGTAGATATAGTTGGACTCGTGGTGGTGGTAGGGGTAGTATTTTATGCGATAAAAGAAGGAGTGCTCGTTTTGGTGGTAGGAGTTGTAGTTTCTGTGGTAGAAGTAGGATCAATCGTGGTGGTGGTAGGAGTAGAAGAGCCTGTGGTAGAAGGAGGTGCTCTCGTGGTGGTGGGAGGAGTAGGAGGTTTTGTGGGAGAAGTAGGAGCGCTCGTGATATTGGCAGGAGGAGTAGTGTCTGTGGTAGAAGTAGTTGCACTCGTTGTGATGGTAGAATTAGTAGTTTCTGTGGTAGAGGTAGGAACGTTCCTGGTGGAGGTAGGTGTAGTAGTGTCTGTAGTAGAAGTAGGGGCGCCTGTGGTACTGGTGGGAGTAGTAGTGTCTGTGGTAGAAGGAGGAGCACTCGTCTTGGTGGTAAGTGTAGTATTCTCTGTGGTAGAAATAGTTGCGCTCATGATGGTAGTAGGTGTAGTAGTTTCTGTGGTAGAAGTTGGAGTGCTCGTGGTGGTGGTAGTAGTAGTTGATTCTGTGGTATATGTAGGAGTGTTCCTCATGGTGGTAGGAGAAGTAGTGTCTGTCGTCGAACTAGTGGTGCTCGTGGTGTTGGTAGGTGTAGTAGTGTCTGTTTTAGAAGTAGCAGCCCTCGTGGTGGTGGTAGGAGAAGTATTTTCTGTGGTAGAAGTACTTGAGCTCGTGCTGCAAGTAGGAGTAGTATGGTCTGTGATAGAAGTAGGAGGGCTAGTGGAGGTCGTAGGTGTTGCACGGTCTGTGGTAGAAGTAGGAGCGCTCGTGGTGGTAGTAGGAGTAGTAGTGTCTGTAGTAGAAGGTGTTGCACTCGTGCTCGTGGTAGTAGTAGTACTTTTTGTGGTAGAAGTAGGATTGCTCGTGATATTGTCAGGAATAGTATTGTCTGTGTTAGAAGTCGTTGCATTCGTTGTAGTGGTAAGAGTAGTAGTGTCTGTCGTAGAAGTAGTTGCACTCTTCATGGTGGTAGCAGTAGCATGTTCTGTGTTAGAAGTAAGAGTGCTCTTGGTGGTGGTGGGAGATGCACACTCTGTGGAAGAAGCAGAAGCGCTCGTGGTCTTGGTAGTAGTAGTTTCTCTGGTAGAAGTAGGAGAGCTCCTGGTGGTGGTGGGAGTAGTAATTTCTTTGGTAGAAGTAGGAGCGCTCATGGTGGTGGTAGGAGTAGTAGTTTCTGTGGTAATAGTAGGAGAGCTCGTGGTGGTGGTAGGTGTAGTACTGTCTGTTGTAGAAGTATGAGCAATCATGGTTGTGGTGGGAGTAGTAATGTCTGTGGTAGAAGTAGGAGCACTCGTCTTGGTGGTAGCAGTAGTATGGTCTGTAGTAGAAGTAGTTGCACTCGTGGTGGTGGTAGGGTTAGTAGTGTCTGTGGTAGAAGTAGGAGTGCTCATGGTGGTGGTAGGAGTAGTATTGTCTGTGGTAGAAGAAGGAACGCTCGTAGTGGGGGTAGGAGTAGTAGTTTCTGTAATAGTAGTAGGAGCTCTCGTGGTGGTGGTAGGTCTAACAGGGCCTGTGGAAGAAATAGGAGCGCTTGTGGAGTTGGTATGAGTAGCACAGTCTGTGGTAGAAGTAGGAGCACTCATGGGGGTGGTAGCAGTAGTAGTGTCTGTGGTAGAAGTAGGAGTGCTCATGATGGTGGCAGGAGTCGTAGTGTCTGTGGTAGAAGTAGGAGCGCCTGTGGTGGTGGTGGAAATAGTTGTGTGTGTTGTATAAGTAGTTGCACTCGTGGTGGTGGTAGGAGTAGTAGTATCTGTGGTAGAAGTAGGAGCTCTAGTGATTGTGGTAGTAGTTGTACGGTCTGCCGTAGAAGTAGGAGGGCTCGTGGTGGTGATCGGTGCAGTAGTGTCTGTGGTAGAAGTAGTTGCGCTCGTGGTGGTGGTAGAAGTAGCAGGTTCTGTGGTAGAAGTAGGAGCGCTAGTGATGGTGGTAGGAGTAGTAGTGTCTGTGGTAGGAGTAGGAGCGCTCATGGTGGTGGTAGGGGTAGTATTGTCTGTCGTAGAAGAAGGAGCGGTCCTGGTGGGGTTAGGAGTAGCTGTTTCTGTAATAGAAGTAGGAGCTTTCATGGTTGTGGTAGGAATAGCAGGGCCTGTGGAAGAAATAGGAGCGCTTTTGGTGGTGGTAAGAGTTGCACGGTGTGTGATAGAAGTAGGAGTGCTCATGGTGGTGGTAGCAGTATTAGTGTCTGTGGTAGAGGTAGGAGCGCTCGTGGTGGTGGTAGACATTGTTGTGTCTGTGGTGTGAGTAGTTGCGCTCGTGGTGGTGGTAGAAATAGTAGTTTCTGTGGTAGAAATAGTTGCACTTGTGGTGGTGGTAGCAGTAGTAGTGTCTGTGGTAGAAGTAGGAGCGCTAGTCCTGCTGGTAGTAGTTGCAGGGTCCCTGGTAGAAGTAGGAAGGCTCGTGGTGGTGATAGCAGTAGTAGTGTCTGTGGTAGAAGTAGTTGTGCTCATGGTGAGGGTAGGAGTAGTAGAGTCTGTGGTAGAAGTAGAAACACTCGTGGTGGTGGTAGGAATAGTAGTGTCTGTGATAGAATTAGGAGCGATTGTGGTGGTGGTAAGAGTAGCAGGGTCTGTGGTAGAAGTAGTTGCAATCATGGTGGTGGTAGGATTAGCAGATTCTGTGGTAGAAGAAGGGGCACTCGAGGTGGTGGTAGGAGTTGCAGTATCTGTGGTAGACGTAGGAGCGCTCGTGGTGGTGCTTGGAGTATTAGTGTCTGTGGTAGAAGTAGGAGCGTTTTTCGTGCTGTTAAGAGTAGTATTGTCCGTGGTAGTTGTAGTGGCGCTGGTGGTTGTGGTAGGAGTAGTAGTTTCTGTGGTAGAAGTAGTGGTGATGGTGGTGGAGTTAGGAGTAGCAGGTTCTGTGGTAGGAGTAGGAGCGCTAGTGGTGGTGGTAGGAGTAGTAGTGTCTGTGGTAGAAGTAGGAACGCTAGTAGTGGTGGTAGTAGTTGCACGGTCTATGGTAGAAGTAGTTGTGCTCGTGGTGGAGGTATGAGTAGCAGGTACTGTGGTAGCAGAAGGAGCACTCATGGTGGTGGTAGGAGTAGTAGTGTCTGTGGTAGAAGTAGGAGCACTAGTCTTCCTGGTAGTATTCGCACGGTCTCTGGTAGAATTAGGAAGGCTCGTCGTGGTGATAGCAATAGTAATGTCTGTGGTAGAAGTAGTTGCGTTCGTGTTGGGGGTAGAAGTAGTAGTGTTTTTGGTAGAAGTAGAAGCACTGGTGGTGGTCGTAGGAGTAGTAGTGTTTGTGGTAGAATTAGGAGCACTCATGGTGGTAGTAGAAGTAGAAGTATCTGTGGTTAAAGTAGTGGAGCTCGTGGTGGTGGTAGTAGTTGTGTCTGTGGTAGAAGTAGGAGCACTGGTGGTGTTGGTAGGACTAGTAGGGTCTTTGGTAGAAGTAGGATCTAGATAGGTATATCTGTGGTAGTAGGTCTGTTTTAGAAGTAGTTTCGCTCGTGGTGGTGGTAGGAGTACTTGTGTCTGTGGTAGAAGTACGAGTACTCGTGGTGTTGGTAGGACTAGTAGGGTCGTTGTTAGAAGTAGGATCTAGGTAGGTAGATCTGTGGTAGTAGGTCTGTGTTAGAAGTAGTTTCACTCGTGGTGTGGTAGGAGTAGCATGTTCTGTGTTAGCAGTAGGAGCGCACGTAGTGGTGGTAGGAGTTGCACTGTCTGTGGCAGAAGTAGTAGCGCTCGTGGTGGTGGTAGTCGTAGTTATTCTGGTAGAATTAGGAGAGTACTTGTTGGTGGTACGAGGAGTAGTTACTTTGGGAGAAGTAGGAGCACTCGTGGTGGTAGAAAAGTAGTTCAGTCTGTTGTAGAAGTAGGAGTCCTCGTGGCGGTGCTTGGAGTATTAATGTCTGTGGTAGAAGTAGGAGCACTCATGGTGGTGGTAGGTGTACTCTGTCTGTGGTAGAAGTAGTTTCACTCTTGGTGGAGGTAGGAGTAGTAGTTTTGGCGGTAGAAGTAGGAATCATCGTGTTGTTGGGAGGAGTAGTATTTTGTCTGGTAGAAGTAGGTTCTCTCGTGGTGGTGGTAGGATTAGAAGTGTCTGTGGAGGACGTAGTGATGCTCACAGTGGTGGTGGGAGTAGTAATGTGATTGATAAAAGTATGAGCGCTCGTGGTCGTGGCAGGAGTAGTAGTGTCTGTGGTAGAAGTAGGAGAATTCATCGTGGTGTTAGGAGTAGTAGTGTCTTTGGTAGATATAGTTGGACTCGTGGTGGTGGTAGGGGTAGTATTTTATGCGATAAAAGAAGGAGTGCTCGTTTTGGTGGTAGGAGTTGTAGTTTCTGTGGTAGAAGTAGGATCAATCGTGGTGGTGGTAGGAGTAGAAGAGCCTGTGGTAGAAGGAGGTGCTCTCGTGGTGGTGGGAGGAGTAGGAGGTTTTGTGGGAGAAGTAGGAGCGCTCGTGATATTGGCAGGAGGAGTAGTGTCTGTGGTAGAAGTAGTTGCACTCGTTGTGATGGTAGAATTAGTAGTTTCTGTGGTAGAGGTAGGAACGTTCCTGGTGGAGGTAGGTGTAGTAGTGTCTGTAGTAGAAGTAGGGGCGCCTGTGGTACTGGTGGGAGTAGTAGTGTCTGTGGTAGAAGGAGGAGCACTCGTCTTGGTGGTAAGTGTAGTATTCTCTGTGGTAGAAATAGTTGCGCTCATGATGGTAGTAGGTGTAGTAGTTTCTGTGGTAGAAGTTGGAGTGCTCGTGGTGGTGGTAGTAGTAGTTGATTCTGTGGTATATGTAGGAGTGTTCCTCATGGTGGTAGGAGAAGTAGTGTCTGTCGTCGAACTAGTGGTGCTCGTGGTGTTGGTAGGTGTAGTAGTGTCTGTTTTAGAAGTAGCAGCCCTCGTGGTGGTGGTAGGAGAAGTATTTTCTGTGGTAGAAGTACTTGAGCTCGTGCTGCAAGTAGGAGTAGTATGGTCTGTGATAGAAGTAGGAGGGCTAGTGGAGGTCGTAGGTGTTGCACGGTCTGTGGTAGAAGTAGGAGCGCTCGTGGTGGTAGTAGGAGTAGTAGTGTCTGTAGTAGAAGGTGTTGCACTCGTGCTCGTGGTAGTAGTAGTACTTTTTGTGGTAGAAGTAGGATTGCTCGTGATATTGTCAGGAATAGTATTGTCTGTGTTAGAAGTCGTTGCATTCGTTGTAGTGGTAAGAGTAGTAGTGTCTGTCGTAGAAGTAGTTGCACTCTTCATGGTGGTAGCAGTAGCATGTTCTGTGTTAGAAGTAAGAGTGCTCTTGGTGGTGGTGGGAGATGCACACTCTGTGGAAGAAGCAGAAGCGCTCGTGGTCTTGGTAGTAGTAGTTTCTCTGGTAGAAGTAGGAGAGCTCCTGGTGGTGGTGGGAGTAGTAATTTCTTTGGTAGAAGTAGGAGCGCTCATGGTGGTGGTAGGAGTAGTAGTTTCTGTGGTAATAGTAGGAGAGCTCGTGGTGGTGGTAGGTGTAGTACTGTCTGTTGTAGAAGTATGAGCAATCATGGTTGTGGTGGGAGTAGTAATGTCTGTGGTAGAAGTAGGAGCACTCGTCTTGGTGGTAGCAGTAGTATGGTCTGTAGTAGAAGTAGTTGCACTCGTGGTGGTGGTAGGGTTAGTAGTGTCTGTGGTAGAAGTAGGAGTGCTCATGGTGGTGGTAGGAGTAGTATTGTCTGTGGTAGAAGAAGGAACGCTCGTAGTGGGGGTAGGAGTAGTAGTTTCTGTAATAGTAGTAGGAGCTCTCGTGGTGGTGGTAGGTCTAACAGGGCCTGTGGAAGAAATAGGAGCGCTTGTGGAGTTGGTATGAGTAGCACAGTCTGTGGTAGAAGTAGGAGCACTCATGGGGGTGGTAGCAGTAGTAGTGTCTGTGGTAGAAGTAGGAGTGCTCATGATGGTGGCAGGAGTCGTAGTGTCTGTGGTAGAAGTAGGAGCGCCTGTGGTGGTGGTGGAAATAGTTGTGTGTGTTGTATAAGTAGTTGCACTCGTGGTGGTGGTAGGAGTAGTAGTATCTGTGGTAGAAGTAGGAGCTCTAGTGATTGTGGTAGTAGTTGTACGGTCTGCCGTAGAAGTAGGAGGGCTCGTGGTGGTGATCGGTGCAGTAGTGTCTGTGGTAGAAGTAGTTGCGCTCGTGGTGGTGGTAGAAGTAGCAGGTTCTGTGGTAGAAGTAGGAGCGCTAGTGATGGTGGTAGGAGTAGTAGTGTCTGTGGTAGGAGTAGGAGCGCTCATGGTGGTGGTAGGGGTAGTATTGTCTGTCGTAGAAGAAGGAGCGGTCCTGGTGGGGTTAGGAGTAGCTGTTTCTGTAATAGAAGTAGGAGCTTTCATGGTTGTGGTAGGAATAGCAGGGCCTGTGGAAGAAATAGGAGCGCTTTTGGTGGTGGTAAGAGTTGCACGGTGTGTGATAGAAGTAGGAGTGCTCATGGTGGTGGTAGCAGTATTAGTGTCTGTGGTAGAGGTAGGAGCGCTCGTGGTGGTGGTAGACATTGTTGTGTCTGTGGTGTGAGTAGTTGCGCTCGTGGTGGTGGTAGAAATAGTAGTTTCTGTGGTAGAAATAGTTGCACTTGTGGTGGTGGTAGCAGTAGTAGTGTCTGTGGTAGAAGTAGGAGCGCTAGTCCTGCTGGTAGTAGTTGCAGGGTCCCTGGTAGAAGTAGGAAGGCTCGTGGTGGTGATAGCAGTAGTAGTGTCTGTGGTAGAAGTAGTTGTGCTCATGGTGAGGGTAGGAGTAGTAGAGTCTGTGGTAGAAGTAGAAACACTCGTGGTGGTGGTAGGAATAGTAGTGTCTGTGATAGAATTAGGAGCGATTGTGGTGGTGGTAAGAGTAGCAGGGTCTGTGGTAGAAGTAGTTGCAATCATGGTGGTGGTAGGATTAGCAGATTCTGTGGTAGAAGAAGGGGCACTCGAGGTGGTGGTAGGAGTTGCAGTATCTGTGGTAGACGTAGGAGCGCTCGTGGTGGTGCTTGGAGTATTAGTGTCTGTGGTAGAAGTAGGAGCGTTTTTCGTGCTGTTAAGAGTAGTATTGTCCGTGGTAGTTGTAGTGGCGCTGGTGGTTGTGGTAGGAGTAGTAGTTTCTGTGGTAGAAGTAGTGGTGATGGTGGTGGAGTTAGGAGTAGCAGGTTCTGTGGTAGGAGTAGGAGCGCTAGTGGTGGTGGTAGGAGTAGTAGTGTCTGTGGTAGAAGTAGGAACGCTAGTAGTGGTGGTAGTAGTTGCACGGTCTATGGTAGAAGTAGTTGTGCTCGTGGTGGAGGTATGAGTAGCAGGTACTGTGGTAGCAGAAGGAGCACTCATGGTGGTGGTAGGAGTAGTAGTGTCTGTGGTAGAAGTAGGAGCACTAGTCTTCCTGGTAGTATTCGCACGGTCTCTGGTAGAATTAGGAAGGCTCGTCGTGGTGATAGCAATAGTAATGTCTGTGGTAGAAGTAGTTGCGTTCGTGTTGGGGGTAGAAGTAGTAGTGTTTTTGGTAGAAGTAGAAGCACTGGTGGTGGTCGTAGGAGTAGTAGTGTTTGTGGTAGAATTAGGAGCACTCATGGTGGTAGTAGAAGTAGAAGTATCTGTGGTTAAAGTAGTGGAGCTCGTGGTGGTGGTAGTAGTTGTGTCTGTGGTAGAAGTAGGAGCACTGGTGGTGTTGGTAGGACTAGTAGGGTCTTTGGTAGAAGTAGGATCTAGATAGGTATATCTGTGGTAGTAGGTCTGTTTTAGAAGTAGTTTCGCTCGTGGTGGTGGTAGGAGTACTTGTGTCTGTGGTAGAAGTACGAGTACTCGTGGTGTTGGTAGGACTAGTAGGGTCGTTGTTAGAAGTAGGATCTAGGTAGGTAGATCTGTGGTAGTAGGTCTGTGTTAGAAGTAGTTTCACTCGTGGTGTGGTAGGAGTAGCATGTTCTGTGTTAGCAGTAGGAGCGCACGTAGTGGTGGTAGGAGTTGCACTGTCTGTGGCAGAAGTAGTAGCGCTCGTGGTGGTGGTAGTCGTAGTTATTCTGGTAGAATTAGGAGAGTACTTGTTGGTGGTACGAGGAGTAGTTACTTTGGGAGAAGTAGGAGCACTCGTGGTGGTAGAAAAGTAGTTCAGTCTGTTGTAGAAGTAGGAGTCCTCGTGGCGGTGCTTGGAGTATTAATGTCTGTGGTAGAAGTAGGAGCACTCATGGTGGTGGTAGGTGTACTCTGTCTGTGGTAGAAGTAGTTTCACTCTTGGTGGAGGTAGGAGTAGTAGTTTTGGCGGTAGAAGTAGGAATCATCGTGTTGTTGGGAGGAGTAGTATTTTGTCTGGTAGAAGTAGGTTCTCTCGTGGTGGTGGTAGGATTAGAAGTGTCTGTGGAGGACGTAGTGATGCTCACAGTGGTGGTGGGAGTAGTAATGTGATTGATAAAAGTATGAGCGCTCGTGGTCGTGGCAGGAGTAGTAGTGTCTGTGGTAGAAGTAGGAGAATTCATCGTGGTGTTAGGAGTAGTAGTGTCTTTGGTAGATATAGTTGGACTCGTGGTGGTGGTAGGGGTAGTATTTTATGCGATAAAAGAAGGAGTGCTCGTTTTGGTGGTAGGAGTTGTAGTTTCTGTGGTAGAAGTAGGATCAATCGTGGTGGTGGTAGGAGTAGAAGAGCCTGTGGTAGAAGGAGGTGCTCTCGTGGTGGTGGGAGGAGTAGGAGGTTTTGTGGGAGAAGTAGGAGCGCTCGTGATATTGGCAGGAGGAGTAGTGTCTGTGGTAGAAGTAGTTGCACTCGTTGTGATGGTAGAATTAGTAGTTTCTGTGGTAGAGGTAGGAACGTTCCTGGTGGAGGTAGGTGTAGTAGTGTCTGTAGTAGAAGTAGGGGCGCCTGTGGTACTGGTGGGAGTAGTAGTGTCTGTGGTAGAAGGAGGAGCACTCGTCTTGGTGGTAAGTGTAGTATTCTCTGTGGTAGAAATAGTTGCGCTCATGATGGTAGTAGGTGTAGTAGTTTCTGTGGTAGAAGTTGGAGTGCTCGTGGTGGTGGTAGTAGTAGTTGATTCTGTGGTATATGTAGGAGTGTTCCTCATGGTGGTAGGAGAAGTAGTGTCTGTCGTCGAACTAGTGGTGCTCGTGGTGTTGGTAGGTGTAGTAGTGTCTGTTTTAGAAGTAGCAGCCCTCGTGGTGGTGGTAGGAGAAGTATTTTCTGTGGTAGAAGTACTTGAGCTCGTGCTGCAAGTAGGAGTAGTATGGTCTGTGATAGAAGTAGGAGGGCTAGTGGAGGTCGTAGGTGTTGCACGGTCTGTGGTAGAAGTAGGAGCGCTCGTGGTGGTAGTAGGAGTAGTAGTGTCTGTAGTAGAAGGTGTTGCACTCGTGCTCGTGGTAGTAGTAGTACTTTTTGTGGTAGAAGTAGGATTGCTCGTGATATTGTCAGGAATAGTATTGTCTGTGTTAGAAGTCGTTGCATTCGTTGTAGTGGTAAGAGTAGTAGTGTCTGTCGTAGAAGTAGTTGCACTCTTCATGGTGGTAGCAGTAGCATGTTCTGTGTTAGAAGTAAGAGTGCTCTTGGTGGTGGTGGGAGATGCACACTCTGTGGAAGAAGCAGAAGCGCTCGTGGTCTTGGTAGTAGTAGTTTCTCTGGTAGAAGTAGGAGAGCTCCTGGTGGTGGTGGGAGTAGTAATTTCTTTGGTAGAAGTAGGAGCGCTCATGGTGGTGGTAGGAGTAGTAGTTTCTGTGGTAATAGTAGGAGAGCTCGTGGTGGTGGTAGGTGTAGTACTGTCTGTTGTAGAAGTATGAGCAATCATGGTTGTGGTGGGAGTAGTAATGTCTGTGGTAGAAGTAGGAGCACTCGTCTTGGTGGTAGCAGTAGTATGGTCTGTAGTAGAAGTAGTTGCACTCGTGGTGGTGGTAGGGTTAGTAGTGTCTGTGGTAGAAGTAGGAGTGCTCATGGTGGTGGTAGGAGTAGTATTGTCTGTGGTAGAAGAAGGAACGCTCGTAGTGGGGGTAGGAGTAGTAGTTTCTGTAATAGTAGTAGGAGCTCTCGTGGTGGTGGTAGGTCTAACAGGGCCTGTGGAAGAAATAGGAGCGCTTGTGGAGTTGGTATGAGTAGCACAGTCTGTGGTAGAAGTAGGAGCACTCATGGGGGTGGTAGCAGTAGTAGTGTCTGTGGTAGAAGTAGGAGTGCTCATGATGGTGGCAGGAGTCGTAGTGTCTGTGGTAGAAGTAGGAGCGCCTGTGGTGGTGGTGGAAATAGTTGTGTGTGTTGTATAAGTAGTTGCACTCGTGGTGGTGGTAGGAGTAGTAGTATCTGTGGTAGAAGTAGGAGCTCTAGTGATTGTGGTAGTAGTTGTACGGTCTGCCGTAGAAGTAGGAGGGCTCGTGGTGGTGATCGGTGCAGTAGTGTCTGTGGTAGAAGTAGTTGCGCTCGTGGTGGTGGTAGAAGTAGCAGGTTCTGTGGTAGAAGTAGGAGCGCTAGTGATGGTGGTAGGAGTAGTAGTGTCTGTGGTAGGAGTAGGAGCGCTCATGGTGGTGGTAGGGGTAGTATTGTCTGTCGTAGAAGAAGGAGCGGTCCTGGTGGGGTTAGGAGTAGCTGTTTCTGTAATAGAAGTAGGAGCTTTCATGGTTGTGGTAGGAATAGCAGGGCCTGTGGAAGAAATAGGAGCGCTTTTGGTGGTGGTAAGAGTTGCACGGTGTGTGATAGAAGTAGGAGTGCTCATGGTGGTGGTAGCAGTATTAGTGTCTGTGGTAGAGGTAGGAGCGCTCGTGGTGGTGGTAGACATTGTTGTGTCTGTGGTGTGAGTAGTTGCGCTCGTGGTGGTGGTAGAAATAGTAGTTTCTGTGGTAGAAATAGTTGCACTTGTGGTGGTGGTAGCAGTAGTAGTGTCTGTGGTAGAAGTAGGAGCGCTAGTCCTGCTGGTAGTAGTTGCAGGGTCCCTGGTAGAAGTAGGAAGGCTCGTGGTGGTGATAGCAGTAGTAGTGTCTGTGGTAGAAGTAGTTGTGCTCATGGTGAGGGTAGGAGTAGTAGAGTCTGTGGTAGAAGTAGAAACACTCGTGGTGGTGGTAGGAATAGTAGTGTCTGTGATAGAATTAGGAGCGATTGTGGTGGTGGTAAGAGTAGCAGGGTCTGTGGTAGAAGTAGTTGCAATCATGGTGGTGGTAGGATTAGCAGATTCTGTGGTAGAAGAAGGGGCACTCGAGGTGGTGGTAGGAGTTGCAGTATCTGTGGTAGACGTAGGAGCGCTCGTGGTGGTGCTTGGAGTATTAGTGTCTGTGGTAGAAGTAGGAGCGTTTTTCGTGCTGTTAAGAGTAGTATTGTCCGTGGTAGTTGTAGTGGCGCTGGTGGTTGTGGTAGGAGTAGTAGTTTCTGTGGTAGAAGTAGTGGTGATGGTGGTGGAGTTAGGAGTAGCAGGTTCTGTGGTAGGAGTAGGAGCGCTAGTGGTGGTGGTAGGAGTAGTAGTGTCTGTGGTAGAAGTAGGAACGCTAGTAGTGGTGGTAGTAGTTGCACGGTCTATGGTAGAAGTAGTTGTGCTCGTGGTGGAGGTATGAGTAGCAGGTACTGTGGTAGCAGAAGGAGCACTCATGGTGGTGGTAGGAGTAGTAGTGTCTGTGGTAGAAGTAGGAGCACTAGTCTTCCTGGTAGTATTCGCACGGTCTCTGGTAGAATTAGGAAGGCTCGTCGTGGTGATAGCAATAGTAATGTCTGTGGTAGAAGTAGTTGCGTTCGTGTTGGGGGTAGAAGTAGTAGTGTTTTTGGTAGAAGTAGAAGCACTGGTGGTGGTCGTAGGAGTAGTAGTGTTTGTGGTAGAATTAGGAGCACTCATGGTGGTAGTAGAAGTAGAAGTATCTGTGGTTAAAGTAGTGGAGCTCGTGGTGGTGGTAGTAGTTGTGTCTGTGGTAGAAGTAGGAGCACTGGTGGTGTTGGTAGGACTAGTAGGGTCTTTGGTAGAAGTAGGATCTAGATAGGTATATCTGTGGTAGTAGGTCTGTTTTAGAAGTAGTTTCGCTCGTGGTGGTGGTAGGAGTACTTGTGTCTGTGGTAGAAGTACGAGTACTCGTGGTGTTGGTAGGACTAGTAGGGTCGTTGTTAGAAGTAGGATCTAGGTAGGTAGATCTGTGGTAGTAGGTCTGTGTTAGAAGTAGTTTCACTCGTGGTGTGGTAGGAGTAGCATGTTCTGTGTTAGCAGTAGGAGCGCACGTAGTGGTGGTAGGAGTTGCACTGTCTGTGGCAGAAGTAGTAGCGCTCGTGGTGGTGGTAGTCGTAGTTATTCTGGTAGAATTAGGAGAGTACTTGTTGGTGGTACGAGGAGTAGTTACTTTGGGAGAAGTAGGAGCACTCGTGGTGGTAGAAAAGTAGTTCAGTCTGTTGTAGAAGTAGGAGTCCTCGTGGCGGTGCTTGGAGTATTAATGTCTGTGGTAGAAGTCGGAGCACTCATGGTGGTGGTAGGTGTACTCTGTCTGTGGTAGAAGTAGTTTCACTCTTGGTGGAGGTAGGAGTAGTAGTTTTGGCGGTAGAAGTAGGAATCATCGTGTTGTTGGGAGGAGTAGTATTTTGTCTGGTAGAAGTAGGTTCTCTCGTGGTGGTGGTAGGATTAGAAGTGTCTGTGGAGGACGTAGTGATGCTCACAGTGGTGGTGGGAGTAGTAATGTGATTGATAAAAGTATGAGCGCTCGTGGTCGTGGCAGGAGTAGTAGTGTCTGTGGTAGAAGTAGGAGAATTCATCGTGGTGTTAGGAGTAGTAGTGTCTTTGGTAGATATAGTTGGACTCGTGGTGGTGGTAGGGGTAGTATTTTATGCGATAAAAGAAGGAGTGCTCGTTTTGGTGGTAGGAGTTGTAGTTTCTGTGGTAGAAGTAGGATCAATCGTGGTGGTGGTAGGAGTAGAAGAGCCTGTGGTAGAAGGAGGTGCTCTCGTGGTGGTGGGAGGAGTAGGAGGTTTTGTGGGAGAAGTAGGAGCGCTCGTGATATTGGCAGGAGGAGTAGTGTCTGTGGTAGAAGTAGTTGCACTCGTTGTGATGGTAGAATTAGTAGTTTCTGTGGTAGAGGTAGGAACGTTCCTGGTGGAGGTAGGTGTAGTAGTGTCTGTAGTAGAAGTAGGGGCGCCTGTGGTACTGGTGGGAGTAGTAGTGTCTGTGGTAGAAGGAGGAGCACTCGTCTTGGTGGTAAGTGTAGTATTCTCTGTGGTAGAAATAGTTGCGCTCATGATGGTAGTAGGTGTAGTAGTTTCTGTGGTAGAAGTTGGAGTGCTCGTGGTGGTGGTAGTAGTAGTTGATTCTGTGGTATATGTAGGAGTGTTCCTCATGGTGGTAGGAGAAGTAGTGTCTGTCGTCGAACTAGTGGTGCTCGTGGTGTTGGTAGGTGTAGTAGTGTCTGTTTTAGAAGTAGCAGCCCTCGTGGTGGTGGTAGGAGAAGTATTTTCTGTGGTAGAAGTACTTGAGCTCGTGCTGCAAGTAGGAGTAGTATGGTCTGTGATAGAAGTAGGAGGGCTAGTGGAGGTCGTAGGTGTTGCACGGTCTGTGGTAGAAGTAGGAGCGCTCGTGGTGGTAGTAGGAGTAGTAGTGTCTGTAGTAGAAGGTGTTGCACTCGTGCTCGTGGTAGTAGTAGTACTTTTTGTGGTAGAAGTAGGATTGCTCGTGATATTGTCAGGAATAGTATTGTCTGTGTTAGAAGTCGTTGCATTCGTTGTAGTGGTAAGAGTAGTAGTGTCTGTCGTAGAAGTAGTTGCACTCTTCATGGTGGTAGCAGTAGCATGTTCTGTGTTAGAAGTAAGAGTGCTCTTGGTGGTGGTGGGAGATGCACACTCTGTGGAAGAAGCAGAAGCGCTCGTGGTCTTGGTAGTAGTAGTTTCTCTGGTAGAAGTAGGAGAGCTCCTGGTGGTGGTGGGAGTAGTAATTTCTTTGGTAGAAGTAGGAGCGCTCATGGTGGTGGTAGGAGTAGTAGTTTCTGTGGTAATAGTAGGAGAGCTCGTGGTGGTGGTAGGTGTAGTACTGTCTGTTGTAGAAGTATGAGCAATCATGGTTGTGGTGGGAGTAGTAATGTCTGTGGTAGAAGTAGGAGCACTCGTCTTGGTGGTAGCAGTAGTATGGTCTGTAGTAGAAGTAGTTGCACTCGTGGTGGTGGTAGGGTTAGTAGTGTCTGTGGTAGAAGTAGGAGTGCTCATGGTGGTGGTAGGAGTAGTATTGTCTGTGGTAGAAGAAGGAACGCTCGTAGTGGGGGTAGGAGTAGTAGTTTCTGTAATAGTAGTAGGAGCTCTCGTGGTGGTGGTAGGTCTAACAGGGCCTGTGGAAGAAATAGGAGCGCTTGTGGAGTTGGTATGAGTAGCACAGTCTGTGGTAGAAGTAGGAGCACTCATGGGGGTGGTAGCAGTAGTAGTGTCTGTGGTAGAAGTAGGAGTGCTCATGATGGTGGCAGGAGTCGTAGTGTCTGTGGTAGAAGTAGGAGCGCCTGTGGTGGTGGTGGAAATAGTTGTGTGTGTTGTATAAGTAGTTGCACTCGTGGTGGTGGTAGGAGTAGTAGTATCTGTGGTAGAAGTAGGAGCTCTAGTGATTGTGGTAGTAGTTGTACGGTCTGCCGTAGAAGTAGGAGGGCTCGTGGTGGTGATCGGTGCAGTAGTGTCTGTGGTAGAAGTAGTTGCGCTCGTGGTGGTGGTAGAAGTAGCAGGTTCTGTGGTAGAAGTAGGAGCGCTAGTGATGGTGGTAGGAGTAGTAGTGTCTGTGGTAGGAGTAGGAGCGCTCATGGTGGTGGTAGGGGTAGTATTGTCTGTCGTAGAAGAAGGAGCGGTCCTGGTGGGGTTAGGAGTAGCTGTTTCTGTAATAGAAGTAGGAGCTTTCATGGTTGTGGTAGGAATAGCAGGGCCTGTGGAAGAAATAGGAGCGCTTTTGGTGGTGGTAAGAGTTGCACGGTGTGTGATAGAAGTAGGAGTGCTCATGGTGGTGGTAGCAGTATTAGTGTCTGTGGTAGAGGTAGGAGCGCTCGTGGTGGTGGTAGACATTGTTGTGTCTGTGGTGTGAGTAGTTGCGCTCGTGGTGGTGGTAGAAATAGTAGTTTCTGTGGTAGAAATAGTTGCACTTGTGGTGGTGGTAGCAGTAGTAGTGTCTGTGGTAGAAGTAGGAGCGCTAGTCCTGCTGGTAGTAGTTGCAGGGTCCCTGGTAGAAGTAGGAAGGCTCGTGGTGGTGATAGCAGTAGTAGTGTCTGTGGTAGAAGTAGTTGTGCTCATGGTGAGGGTAGGAGTAGTAGAGTCTGTGGTAGAAGTAGAAACACTCGTGGTGGTGGTAGGAATAGTAGTGTCTGTGATAGAATTAGGAGCGATTGTGGTGGTGGTAAGAGTAGCAGGGTCTGTGGTAGAAGTAGTTGCAATCATGGTGGTGGTAGGATTAGCAGATTCTGTGGTAGAAGAAGGGGCACTCGAGGTGGTGGTAGGAGTTGCAGTATCTGTGGTAGACGTAGGAGCGCTCGTGGTGGTGCTTGGAGTATTAGTGTCTGTGGTAGAAGTAGGAGCGTTTTTCGTGCTGTTAAGAGTAGTATTGTCCGTGGTAGTTGTAGTGGCGCTGGTGGTTGTGGTAGGAGTAGTAGTTTCTGTGGTAGAAGTAGTGGTGATGGTGGTGGAGTTAGGAGTAGCAGGTTCTGTGGTAGGAGTAGGAGCGCTAGTGGTGGTGGTAGGAGTAGTAGTGTCTGTGGTAGAAGTAGGAACGCTAGTAGTGGTGGTAGTAGTTGCACGGTCTATGGTAGAAGTAGTTGTGCTCGTGGTGGAGGTATGAGTAGCAGGTACTGTGGTAGCAGAAGGAGCACTCATGGTGGTGGTAGGAGTAGTAGTGTCTGTGGTAGAAGTAGGAGCACTAGTCTTCCTGGTAGTATTCGCACGGTCTCTGGTAGAATTAGGAAGGCTCGTCGTGGTGATAGCAATAGTAATGTCTGTGGTAGAAGTAGTTGCGTTCGTGTTGGGGGTAGAAGTAGTAGTGTTTTTGGTAGAAGTAGAAGCACTGGTGGTGGTCGTAGGAGTAGTAGTGTTTGTGGTAGAATTAGGAGCACTCATGGTGGTAGTAGAAGTAGAAGTATCTGTGGTTAAAGTAGTGGAGCTCGTGGTGGTGGTAGTAGTTGTGTCTGTGGTAGAAGTAGGAGCACTGGTGGTGTTGGTAGGACTAGTAGGGTCTTTGGTAGAAGTAGGATCTAGATAGGTATATCTGTGGTAGTAGGTCTGTTTTAGAAGTAGTTTCGCTCGTGGTGGTGGTAGGAGTACTTGTGTCTGTGGTAGAAGTACGAGTACTCGTGGTGTTGGTAGGACTAGTAGGGTCGTTGTTAGAAGTAGGATCTAGGTAGGTAGATCTGTGGTAGTAGGTCTGTGTTAGAAGTAGTTTCACTCGTGGTGTGGTAGGAGTAGCATGTTCTGTGTTAGCAGTAGGAGCGCACGTAGTGGTGGTAGGAGTTGCACTGTCTGTGGCAGAAGTAGTAGCGCTCGTGGTGGTGGTAGTCGTAGTTATTCTGGTAGAATTAGGAGAGTACTTGTTGGTGGTACGAGGAGTAGTTACTTTGGGAGAAGTAGGAGCACTCGTGGTGGTAGAAAAGTAGTTCAGTCTGTTGTAGAAGTAGGAGTCCTCGTGGCGGTGCTTGGAGTATTAATGTCTGTGGTAGAAGTAGGAGCACTCATGGTGGTGGTAGGTGTACTCTGTCTGTGGTAGAAGTAGTTTCACTCTTGGTGGAGGTAGGAGTAGTAGTTTTGGCGGTAGAAGTAGGAATCATCGTGTTGTTGGGAGGAGTAGTATTTTGTCTGGTAGAAGTAGGTTCTCTCGTGGTGGTGGTAGGATTAGAAGTGTCTGTGGAGGACGTAGTGATGCTCACAGTGGTGGTGGGAGTAGTAATGTGATTGATAAAAGTATGAGCGCTCGTGGTCGTGGCAGGAGTAGTAGTGTCTGTGGTAGAAGTAGGAGAATTCATCGTGGTGTTAGGAGTAGTAGTGTCTTTGGTAGATATAGTTGGACTCGTGGTGGTGGTAGGGGTAGTATTTTATGCGATAAAAGAAGGAGTGCTCGTTTTGGTGGTAGGAGTTGTAGTTTCTGTGGTAGAAGTAGGATCAATCGTGGTGGTGGTAGGAGTAGAAGAGCCTGTGGTAGAAGGAGGTGCTCTCGTGGTGGTGGGAGGAGTAGGAGGTTTTGTGGGAGAAGTAGGAGCGCTCGTGATATTGGCAGGAGGAGTAGTGTCTGTGGTAGAAGTAGTTGCACTCGTTGTGATGGTAGAATTAGTAGTTTCTGTGGTAGAGGTAGGAACGTTCCTGGTGGAGGTAGGTGTAGTAGTGTCTGTAGTAGAAGTAGGGGCGCCTGTGGTACTGGTGGGAGTAGTAGTGTCTGTGGTAGAAGGAGGAGCACTCGTCTTGGTGGTAAGTGTAGTATTCTCTGTGGTAGAAATAGTTGCACTCATGATGGTAGTAGGTGTAGTAGTTTCTGTGGTAGAAGTTGGAGTGCTCGTGGTGGTGGTAGTAGTAGTTGATTCTGTGGTATATGTAGGAGTGTTCCTCATGGTGGTAGGAGAAGTAGTGTCTGTCGTCGAACTAGTGGTGCTCGTGGTGTTGGTAGGTGTAGTAGTGTCTGTTTTAGAAGTAGCAGCCCTCGTGGTGGTGGTAGGAGAAGTATTTTCTGTGGTAGAAGTACTTGAGCTCGTGCTGCAAGTAGGAGTAGTATGGTCTGTGATAGAAGTAGGAGGGCTAGTGGAGGTCGTAGGTGTTGCACGGTCTGTGGTAGAAGTAGGAGCGCTCGTGGTGGTAGTAGGAGTAGTAGTGTCTGTAGTAGAAGGTGTTGCACTCGTGCTCGTGGTAGTAGTAGTACTTTTTGTGGTAGAAGTAGGATTGCTCGTGATATTGTCAGGAATAGTATTGTCTGTGTTAGAAGTCGTTGCATTCGTTGTAGTGGTAAGAGTAGTAGTGTCTGTCGTAGAAGTAGTTGCACTCTTCATGGTGGTAGCAGTAGCATGTTCTGTGTTAGAAGTAAGAGTGCTCTTGGTGGTGGTGGGAGATGCACACTCTGTGGAAGAAGCAGAAGCGCTCGTGGTCTTGGTAGTAGTAGTTTCTCTGGTAGAAGTAGGAGAGCTCCTGGTGGTGGTGGGAGTAGTAATTTCTTTGGTAGAAGTAGGAGCGCTCATGGTGGTGGTAGGAGTAGTAGTTTCTGTGGTAATAGTAGGAGAGCTCGTGGTGGTGGTAGGTGTAGTACTGTCTGTTGTAGAAGTATGAGCAATCATGGTTGTGGTGGGAGTAGTAATGTCTGTGGTAGAAGTAGGAGCACTCGTCTTGGTGGTAGCAGTAGTATGGTCTGTAGTAGAAGTAGTTGCACTCGTGGTGGTGGTAGGGTTAGTAGTGTCTGTGGTAGAAGTAGGAGTGCTCATGGTGGTGGTAGGAGTAGTATTGTCTGTGGTAGAAGAAGGAACGCTCGTAGTGGGGGTAGGAGTAGTAGTTTCTGTAATAGTAGTAGGAGCTCTCGTGGTGGTGGTAGGTCTAACAGGGCCTGTGGAAGAAATAGGAGCGCTTGTGGAGTTGGTATGAGTAGCACAGTCTGTGGTAGAAGTAGGAGCACTCATGGGGGTGGTAGCAGTAGTAGTGTCTGTGGTAGAAGTAGGAGTGCTCATGATGGTGGCAGGAGTCGTAGTGTCTGTGGTAGAAGTAGGAGCGCCTGTGGTGGTGGTGGAAATAGTTGTGTGTGTTGTATAAGTAGTTGCACTCGTGGTGGTGGTAGGAGTAGTAGTATCTGTGGTAGAAGTAGGAGCTCTAGTGATTGTGGTAGTAGTTGTACGGTCTGCCGTAGAAGTAGGAGGGCTCGTGGTGGTGATCGGTGCAGTAGTGTCTGTGGTAGAAGTAGTTGCGCTCGTGGTGGTGGTAGAAGTAGCAGGTTCTGTGGTAGAAGTAGGAGCGCTAGTGATGGTGGTAGGAGTAGTAGTGTCTGTGGTAGGAGTAGGAGCGCTCATGGTGGTGGTAGGGGTAGTATTGTCTGTCGTAGAAGAAGGAGCGGTCCTGGTGGGGTTAGGAGTAGCTGTTTCTGTAATAGAAGTAGGAGCTTTCATGGTTGTGGTAGGAATAGCAGGGCCTGTGGAAGAAATAGGAGCGCTTTTGGTGGTGGTAAGAGTTGCACGGTGTGTGATAGAAGTAGGAGTGCTCATGGTGGTGGTAGCAGTATTAGTGTCTGTGGTAGAGGTAGGAGCGCTCGTGGTGGTGGTAGACATTGTTGTGTCTGTGGTGTGAGTAGTTGCGCTCGTGGTGGTGGTAGAAATAGTAGTTTCTGTGGTAGAAATAGTTGCACTTGTGGTGGTGGTAGCAGTAGTAGTGTCTGTGGTAGAAGTAGGAGCGCTAGTCCTGCTGGTAGTAGTTGCAGGGTCCCTGGTAGAAGTAGGAAGGCTCGTGGTGGTGATAGCAGTAGTAGTGTCTGTGGTAGAAGTAGTTGTGCTCATGGTGAGGGTAGGAGTAGTAGAGTCTGTGGTAGAAGTAGAAACACTCGTGGTGGTGGTAGGAATAGTAGTGTCTGTGATAGAATTAGGAGCGATTGTGGTGGTGGTAAGAGTAGCAGGGTCTGTGGTAGAAGTAGTTGCAATCATGGTGGTGGTAGGATTAGCAGATTCTGTGGTAGAAGAAGGGGCACTCGAGGTGGTGGTAGGAGTTGCAGTATCTGTGGTAGACGTAGGAGCGCTCGTGGTGGTGCTTGGAGTATTAGTGTCTGTGGTAGAAGTAGGAGCGTTTTTCGTGCTGTTAAGAGTAGTATTGTCCGTGGTAGTTGTAGTGGCGCTGGTGGTTGTGGTAGGAGTAGTAGTTTCTGTGGTAGAAGTAGTGGTGATGGTGGTGGAGTTAGGAGTAGCAGGTTCTGTGGTAGGAGTAGGAGCGCTAGTGGTGGTGGTAGGAGTAGTAGTGTCTGTGGTAGAAGTAGGAACGCTAGTAGTGGTGGTAGTAGTTGCACGGTCTATGGTAGAAGTAGTTGTGCTCGTGGTGGAGGTATGAGTAGCAGGTACTGTGGTAGCAGAAGGAGCACTCATGGTGGTGGTAGGAGTAGTAGTGTCTGTGGTAGAAGTAGGAGCACTAGTCTTCCTGGTAGTATTCACACGGTCTCTGGTAGAATTAGGAAGGCTCGTCGTGGTGATAGCAATAGTAATGTCTGTGGTAGAAGTAGTTGCGTTCGTGTTGGGGGTAGAAGTAGTAGTGTTTTTGGTAGAAGTAGAAGCACTGGTGGTGGTCGTAGGAGTAGTAGTGTTTGTGGTAGAATTAGGAGCACTCATGGTGGTAGTAGAAGTAGAAGTATCTGTGGTTAAAGTAGTGGAGCTCGTGGTGGTGGTAGTAGTTGTGTCTGTGGTAGAAGTAGGAGCACTGGTGGTGTTGGTAGGACTAGTAGGGTCTTTGGTAGAAGTAGGATCTAGATAGGTATATCTGTGGTAGTAGGTCTGTTTTAGAAGTAGTTTCGCTCGTGGTGGTGGTAGGAGTACTTGTGTCTGTGGTAGAAGTACGAGTACTCGTGGTGTTGGTAGGACTAGTAGGGTCGTTGTTAGAAGTAGGATCTAGGTAGGTAGATCTGTGGTAGTAGGTCTGTGTTAGAAGTAGTTTCACTCGTGGTGTGGTAGGAGTAGCATGTTCTGTGTTAGCAGTAGGAGCGCACGTAGTGGTGGTAGGAGTTGCACTGTCTGTGGCAGAAGTAGTAGCGCTCGTGGTGGTGGTAGTCGTAGTTATTCTGGTAGAATTAGGAGAGTACTTGTTGGTGGTACGAGGAGTAGTTACTTTGGGAGAAGTAGGAGCACTCGTGGTGGTAGAAAAGTAGTTCAGTCTGTTGTAGAAGTAGGAGTCCTCGTGGCGGTGCTTGGAGTATTAATGTCTGTGGTAGAAGTAGGAGCACTCATGGTGGTGGTAGGTGTACTCTGTCTGTGGTAGAAGTAGTTTCACTCTTGGTGGAGGTAGGAGTAGTAGTTTTGGCGGTAGAAGTAGGAATCATCGTGTTGTTGGGAGGAGTAGTATTTTGTCTGGTAGAAGTAGGTTCTCTCGTGGTGGTGGTAGGATTAGAAGTGTCTGTGGAGGACGTAGTGATGCTCACAGTGGTGGTGGGAGTAGTAATGTGATTGATAAAAGTATGAGCGCTCGTGGTCGTGGCAGGAGTAGTAGTGTCTGTGGTAGAAGTAGGAGAATTCATCGTGGTGTTAGGAGTAGTAGTGTCTTTGGTAGATATAGTTGGACTCGTGGTGGTGGTAGGGGTAGTATTTTATGCGATAAAAGAAGGAGTGCTCGTTTTGGTGGTAGGAGTTGTAGTTTCTGTGGTAGAAGTAGGATCAATCGTGGTGGTGGTAGGAGTAGAAGAGCCTGTGGTAGAAGGAGGTGCTCTCGTGGTGGTGGGAGGAGTAGGAGGTTTTGTGGGAGAAGTAGGAGCGCTCGTGATATTGGCAGGAGGAGTAGTGTCTGTGGTAGAAGTAGTTGCACTCGTTGTGATGGTAGAATTAGTAGTTTCTGTGGTAGAGGTAGGAACGTTCCTGGTGGAGGTAGGTGTAGTAGTGTCTGTAGTAGAAGTAGGGGCGCCTGTGGTACTGGTGGGAGTAGTAGTGTCTGTGGTAGAAGGAGGAGCACTCGTCTTGGTGGTAAGTGTAGTATTCTCTGTGGTAGAAATAGTTGCGCTCATGATGGTAGTAGGTGTAGTAGTTTCTGTGGTAGAAGTTGGAGTGCTCGTGGTGGTGGTAGTAGTAGTTGATTCTGTGGTATATGTAGGAGTGTTCCTCATGGTGGTAGGAGAAGTAGTGTCTGTCGTCGAACTAGTGGTGCTCGTGGTGTTGGTAGGTGTAGTAGTGTCTGTTTTAGAAGTAGCAGCCCTCGTGGTGGTGGTAGGAGAAGTATTTTCTGTGGTAGAAGTACTTGAGCTCGTGCTGCAAGTAGGAGTAGTATGGTCTGTGATAGAAGTAGGAGGGCTAGTGGAGGTCGTAGGTGTTGCACGGTCTGTGGTAGAAGTAGGAGCGCTCGTGGTGGTAGTAGGAGTAGTAGTGTCTGTAGTAGAAGGTGTTGCACTCGTGCTCGTGGTAGTAGTAGTACTTTTTGTGGTAGAAGTAGGATTGCTCGTGATATTGTCAGGAATAGTATTGTCTGTGTTAGAAGTCGTTGCATTCGTTGTAGTGGTAAGAGTAGTAGTGTCTGTCGTAGAAGTAGTTGCACTCTTCATGGTGGTAGCAGTAGCATGTTCTGTGTTAGAAGTAAGAGTGCTCTTGGTGGTGGTGGGAGATGCACACTCTGTGGAAGAAGCAGAAGCGCTCGTGGTCTTGGTAGTAGTAGTTTCTCTGGTAGAAGTAGGAGAGCTCCTGGTGGTGGTGGGAGTAGTAATTTCTTTGGTAGAAGTAGGAGCGCTCATGGTGGTGGTAGGAGTAGTAGTTTCTGTGGTAATAGTAGGAGAGCTCGTGGTGGTGGTAGGTGTAGTACTGTCTGTTGTAGAAGTATGAGCAATCATGGTTGTGGTGGGAGTAGTAATGTCTGTGGTAGAAGTAGGAGCACTCGTCTTGGTGGTAGCAGTAGTATGGTCTGTAGTAGAAGTAGTTGCACTCGTGGTGGTGGTAGGGTTAGTAGTGTCTGTGGTAGAAGTAGGAGTGCTCATGGTGGTGGTAGGAGTAGTATTGTCTGTGGTAGAAGAAGGAACGCTCGTAGTGGGGGTAGGAGTAGTAGTTTCTGTAATAGTAGTAGGAGCTCTCGTGGTGGTGGTAGGTCTAACAGGGCCTGTGGAAGAAATAGGAGCGCTTGTGGAGTTGGTATGAGTAGCACAGTCTGTGGTAGAAGTAGGAGCACTCATGGGGGTGGTAGCAGTAGTAGTGTCTGTGGTAGAAGTAGGAGTGCTCATGATGGTGGCAGGAGTCGTAGTGTCTGTGGTAGAAGTAGGAGCGCCTGTGGTGGTGGTGGAAATAGTTGTGTGTGTTGTATAAGTAGTTGCACTCGTGGTGGTGGTAGGAGTAGTAGTATCTGTGGTAGAAGTAGGAGCTCTAGTGATTGTGGTAGTAGTTGTACGGTCTGCCGTAGAAGTAGGAGGGCTCGTGGTGGTGATCGGTGCAGTAGTGTCTGTGGTAGAAGTAGTTGCGCTCGTGGTGGTGGTAGAAGTAGCAGGTTCTGTGGTAGAAGTAGGAGCGCTAGTGATGGTGGTAGGAGTAGTAGTGTCTGTGGTAGGAGTAGGAGCGCTCATGGTGGTGGTAGGGGTAGTATTGTCTGTCGTAGAAGAAGGAGCGGTCCTGGTGGGGTTAGGAGTAGCTGTTTCTGTAATAGAAGTAGGAGCTTTCATGGTTGTGGTAGGAATAGCAGGGCCCGTGGAAGAAATAGGAGCGCTTTTGGTGGTGGTAAGAGTTGCACGGTGTGTGATAGAAGTAGGAGTGCTCATGGTGGTGGTAGCAGTATTAGTGTCTGTGGTAGAGGTAGGAGCGCTCGTGGTGGTGGTAGACATTGTTGTGTCTGTGGTGTGAGTAGTTGCGCTCGTGGTGGTGGTAGAAATAGTAGTTTCTGTGGTAGAAATAGTTGCACTTGTGGTGGTGGTAGCAGTAGTAGTGTCTGTGGTAGAAGTAGGAGCGCTAGTCCTGCTGGTAGTAGTTGCAGGGTCCCTGGTAGAAGTAGGAAGGCTCGTGGTGGTGATAGCAGTAGTAGTGTCTGTGGTAGAAGTAGTTGTGCTCATGGTGAGGGTAGGAGTAGTAGAGTCTGTGGTAGAAGTAGAAACACTCGTGGTGGTGGTAGGAATAGTAGTGTCTGTGATAGAATTAGGAGCGATTGTGGTGGTGGTAAGAGTAGCAGGGTCTGTGGTAGAAGTAGTTGCAATCATGGTGGTGGTAGGATTAGCAGATTCTGTGGTAGAAGAAGGGGCACTCGAGGTGGTGGTAGGAGTTGCAGTATCTGTGGTAGACGTAGGAGCGCTCGTGGTGGTGCTTGGAGTATTAGTGTCTGTGGTAGAAGTAGGAGCGTTTTTCGTGCTGTTAAGAGTAGTATTGTCCGTGGTAGTTGTAGTGGCGCTGGTGGTTGTGGTAGGAGTAGTAGTTTCTGTGGTAGAAGTAGTGGTGATGGTGGTGGAGTTAGGAGTAGCAGGTTCTGTGGTAGGAGTAGGAGCGCTAGTGGTGGTGGTAGGAGTAGTAGTGTCTGTGGTAGAAGTAGGAACGCTAGTAGTGGTGGTAGTAGTTGCACGGTCTATGGTAGAAGTAGTTGTGCTCGTGGTGGAGGTATGAGTAGCAGGTACTGTGGTAGCAGAAGGAGCACTCATGGTGGTGGTAGGAGTAGTAGTGTCTGTGGTAGAAGTAGGAGCACTAGTCTTCCTGGTAGTATTCGCACGGTCTCTGGTAGAATTAGGAAGGCTCGTCGTGGTGATAGCAATAGTAATGTCTGTGGTAGAAGTAGTTGCGTTCGTGTTGGGGGTAGAAGTAGTAGTGTTTTTGGTAGAAGTAGAAGCACTGGTGGTGGTCGTAGGAGTAGTAGTGTTTGTGGTAGAATTAGGAGCACTCATGGTGGTAGTAGAAGTAGAAGTATCTGTGGTTAAAGTAGTGGAGCTCGTGGTGGTGGTAGTAGTTGTGTCTGTGGTAGAAGTAGGAGCACTGGTGGTGTTGGTAGGACTAGTAGGGTCTTTGGTAGAAGTAGGATCTAGATAGGTATATCTGTGGTAGTAGGTCTGTTTTAGAAGTAGTTTCGCTCGTGGTGGTGGTAGGAGTACTTGTGTCTGTGGTAGAAGTACGAGTACTCGTGGTGTTGGTAGGACTAGTAGGGTCGTTGTTAGAAGTAGGATCTAGGTAGGTAGATCTGTGGTAGTAGGTCTGTGTTAGAAGTAGTTTCACTCGTGGTGTGGTAGGAGTAGCATGTTCTGTGTTAGCAGTAGGAGCGCACGTAGTGGTGGTAGGAGTTGCACTGTCTGTGGCAGAAGTAGTAGCGCTCGTGGTGGTGGTAGTCGTAGTTATTCTGGTAGAATTAGGAGAGTACTTGTTGGTGGTACGAGGAGTAGTTACTTTGGGAGAAGTAGGAGCACTCGTGGTGGTAGAAAAGTAGTTCAGTCTGTTGTAGAAGTAGGAGTCCTCGTGGCGGTGCTTGGAGTATTAATGTCTGTGGTAGAAGTAGGAGCACTCATGGTGGTGGTAGGTGTACTCTGTCTGTGGTAGAAGTAGTTTCACTCTTGGTGGAGGTAGGAGTAGTAGTTTTGGCGGTAGAAGTAGGAATCATCGTGTTGTTGGGAGGAGTAGTATTTTGTCTGGTAGAAGTAGGTTCTCTCGTGGTGGTGGTAGGATTAGAAGTGTCTGTGGAGGACGTAGTGATGCTCACAGTGGTGGTGGGAGTAGTAATGTGATTGATAAAAGTATGAGCGCTCGTGGTCGTGGCAGGAGTAGTAGTGTCTGTGGTAGAAGTAGGAGAATTCATCGTGGTGTTAGGAGTAGTAGTGTCTTTGGTAGATATAGTTGGACTCGTGGTGGTGGTAGGGGTAGTATTTTATGCGATAAAAGAAGGAGTGCTCGTTTTGGTGGTAGGAGTTGTAGTTTCTGTGGTAGAAGTAGGATCAATCGTGGTGGTGGTAGGAGTAGAAGAGCCTGTGGTAGAAGGAGGTGCTCTCGTGGTGGTGGGAGGAGTAGGAGGTTTTGTGGGAGAAGTAGGAGCGCTCGTGATATTGGCAGGAGGAGTAGTGTCTGTGGTAGAAGTAGTTGCACTCGTTGTGATGGTAGAATTAGTAGTTTCTGTGGTAGAGGTAGGAACGTTCCTGGTGGAGGTAGGTGTAGTAGTGTCTGTAGTAGAAGTAGGGGCGCCTGTGGTACTGGTGGGAGTAGTAGTGTCTGTGGTAGAAGGAGGAGCACTCGTCTTGGTGGTAAGTGTAGTATTCTCTGTGGTAGAAATAGTTGCGCTCATGATGGTAGTAGGTGTAGTAGTTTCTGTGGTAGAAGTTGGAGTGCTCGTGGTGGTGGTAGTAGTAGTTGATTCTGTGGTATATGTAGGAGTGTTCCTCATGGTGGTAGGAGAAGTAGTGTCTGTCGTCGAACTAGTGGTGCTCGTGGTGTTGGTAGGTGTAGTAGTGTCTGTTTTAGAAGTAGCAGCCCTCGTGGTGGTGGTAGGAGAAGTATTTTCTGTGGTAGAAGTACTTGAGCTCGTGCTGCAAGTAGGAGTAGTATGGTCTGTGATAGAAGTAGGAGGGCTAGTGGAGGTCGTAGGTGTTGCACGGTCTGTGGTAGAAGTAGGAGCGCTCGTGGTGGTAGTAGGAGTAGTAGTGTCTGTAGTAGAAGGTGTTGCACTCGTGCTCGTGGTAGTAGTAGTACTTTTTGTGGTAGAAGTAGGATTGCTCGTGATATTGTCAGGAATAGTATTGTCTGTGTTAGAAGTCGTTGCATTCGTTGTAGTGGTAAGAGTAGTAGTGTCTGTCGTAGAAGTAGTTGCACTCTTCATGGTGGTAGCAGTAGCATGTTCTGTGTTAGAAGTAAGAGTGCTCTTGGTGGTGGTGGGAGATGCACACTCTGTGGAAGAAGCAGAAGCGCTCGTGGTCTTGGTAGTAGTAGTTTCTCTGGTAGAAGTAGGAGAGCTCCTGGTGGTGGTGGGAGTAGTAATTTCTTTGGTAGAAGTAGGAGCGCTCATGGTGGTGGTAGGAGTAGTAGTTTCTGTGGTAATAGTAGGAGAGCTCGTGGTGGTGGTAGGTGTAGTACTGTCTGTTGTAGAAGTATGAGCAATCATGGTTGTGGTGGGAGTAGTAATGTCTGTGGTAGAAGTAGGAGCACTCGTCTTGGTGGTAGCAGTAGTATGGTCTGTAGTAGAAGTAGTTGCACTCGTGGTGGTGGTAGGGTTAGTAGTGTCTGTGGTAGAAGTAGGAGTGCTCATGGTGGTGGTAGGAGTAGTATTGTCTGTGGTAGAAGAAGGAACGCTCGTAGTGGGGGTAGGAGTAGTAGTTTCTGTAATAGTAGTAGGAGCTCTCGTGGTGGTGGTAGGTCTAACAGGGCCTGTGGAAGAAATAGGAGCGCTTGTGGAGTTGGTATGAGTAGCACAGTCTGTGGTAGAAGTAGGAGCACTCATGGGGGTGGTAGCAGTAGTAGTGTCTGTGGTAGAAGTAGGAGTGCTCATGATGGTGGCAGGAGTCGTAGTGTCTGTGGTAGAAGTAGGAGCGCCTGTGGTGGTGGTGGAAATAGTTGTGTGTGTTGTATAAGTAGTTGCACTCGTGGTGGTGGTAGGAGTAGTAGTATCTGTGGTAGAAGTAGGAGCTCTAGTGATTGTGGTAGTAGTTGTACGGTCTGCCGTAGAAGTAGGAGGGCTCGTGGTGGTGATCGGTGCAGTAGTGTCTGTGGTAGAAGTAGTTGCGCTCGTGGTGGTGGTAGAAGTAGCAGGTTCTGTGGTAGAAGTAGGAGCGCTAGTGATGGTGGTAGGAGTAGTAGTGTCTGTGGTAGGAGTAGGAGCGCTCATGGTGGTGGTAGGGGTAGTATTGTCTGTCGTAGAAGAAGGAACGGTCCTGGTGGGGTTAGGAGTAGCTGTTTCTGTAATAGAAGTAGGAGCTTTCATGGTTGTGGTAGGAATAGCAGGGCCCGTGGAAGAAATAGGAGCGCTTTTGGTGGTGGTAAGAGTTGCACGGTGTGTGATAGAAGTAGGAGTGCTCATGGTGGTGGTAGCAGTATTAGTGTCTGTGGTAGAGGTAGGAGCGCTCGTGGTGGTGGTAGACATTGTTGTGTCTGTGGTGTGAGTAGTTGCGCTCGTGGTGGTGGTAGAAATAGTAGTTTCTGTGGTAGAAATAGTTGCACTTGTGGTGGTGGTAGCAGTAGTAGTGTCTGTGGTAGAAGTAGGAGCGCTAGTCCTGCTGGTAGTAGTTGCAGGGTCCCTGGTAGAAGTAGGAAGGCTCGTGGTGGTGATAGCAGTAGTAGTGTCTGTGGTAGAAGTAGTTGTGCTCATGGTGAGGGTAGGAGTAGTAGAGTCTGTGGTAGAAGTAGAAACACTCGTGGTGGTGGTAGGAATAGTAGTGTCTGTGATAGAATTAGGAGCGATTGTGGTGGTGGTAAGAGTAGCAGGGTCTGTGGTAGAAGTAGTTGCAATCATGGTGGTGGTAGGATTAGCAGATTCTGTGGTAGAAGAAGGGGCACTCGAGGTGGTGGTAGGAGTTGCAGTATCTGTGGTAGACGTAGGAGCGCTCGTGGTGGTGCTTGGAGTATTAGTGTCTGTGGTAGAAGTAGGAGCGTTTTTCGTGCTGTTAAGAGTAGTATTGTCCGTGGTAGTTGTAGTGGCGCTGGTGGTTGTGGTAGGAGTAGTAGTTTCTGTGGTAGAAGTAGTGGTGATGGTGGTGGAGTTAGGAGTAGCAGGTTCTGTGGTAGGAGTAGGAGCGCTAGTGGTGGTGGTAGGAGTAGTAGTGTCTGTGGTAGAAGTAGGAACGCTAGTAGTGGTGGTAGTAGTTGCACGGTCTATGGTAGAAGTAGTTGTGCTCGTGGTGGAGGTATGAGTAGCAGGTACTGTGGTAGCAGAAGGAGCACTCATGGTGGTGGTAGGAGTAGTAGTGTCTGTGGTAGAAGTAGGAGCACTAGTCTTCCTGGTAGTATTCGCACGGTCTCTGGTAGAATTAGGAAGGCTCGTCGTGGTGATAGCAATAGTAATGTCTGTGGTAGAAGTAGTTGCGTTCGTGTTGGGGGTAGAAGTAGTAGTGTTTTTGGTAGAAGTAGAAGCACTGGTGGTGGTCGTAGGAGTAGTAGTGTTTGTGGTAGAATTAGGAGCACTCATGGTGGTAGTAGAAGTAGAAGTATCTGTGGTTAAAGTAGTGGAGCTCGTGGTGGTGGTAGTAGTTGTGTCTGTGGTAGAAGTAGGAGCACTGGTGGTGTTGGTAGGACTAGTAGGGTCTTTGGTAGAAGTAGGATCTAGATAGGTATATCTGTGGTAGTAGGTCTGTTTTAGAAGTAGTTTCGCTCGTGGTGGTGGTAGGAGTACTTGTGTCTGTGGTAGAAGTACGAGTACTCGTGGTGTTGGTAGGACTAGTAGGGTCGTTGTTAGAAGTAGGATCTAGGTAGGTAGATCTGTGGTAGTAGGTCTGTGTTAGAAGTAGTTTCACTCGTGGTGTGGTAGGAGTAGCATGTTCTGTGTTAGCAGTAGGAGCGCACGTAGTGGTGGTAGGAGTTGCACTGTCTGTGGCAGAAGTAGTAGCGCTCGTGGTGGTGGTAGTCGTAGTTATTCTGGTAGAATTAGGAGAGTACTTGTTGGTGGTACGAGGAGTAGTTACTTTGGGAGAAGTAGGAGCACTCGTGGTGGTAGAAAAGTAGTTCAGTCTGTTGTAGAAGTAGGAGTCCTCGTGGCGGTGCTTGGAGTATTAATGTCTGTGGTAGAAGTAGGAGCACTCATGGTGGTGGTAGGTGTACTCTGTCTGTGGTAGAAGTAGTTTCACTCTTGGTGGAGGTAGGAGTAGTAGTTTTGGCGGTAGAAGTAGGAATCATCGTGTTGTTGGGAGGAGTAGTATTTTGTCTGGTAGAAGTAGGTTCTCTCGTGGTGGTGGTAGGATTAGAAGTGTCTGTGGAGGACGTAGTGATGCTCACAGTGGTGGTGGGAGTAGTAATGTGATTGATAAAAGTATGAGCGCTCGTGGTCGTGGCAGGAGTAGTAGTGTCTGTGGTAGAAGTAGGAGAATTCATCGTGGTGTTAGGAGTAGTAGTGTCTTTGGTAGATATAGTTGGACTCGTGGTGGTGGTAGGGGTAGTATTTTATGCGATAAAAGAAGGAGTGCTCGTTTTGGTGGTAGGAGTTGTAGTTTCTGTGGTAGAAGTAGGATCAATCGTGGTGGTGGTAGGAGTAGAAGAGCCTGTGGTAGAAGGAGGTGCTCTCGTGGTGGTGGGAGGAGTAGGAGGTTTTGTGGGAGAAGTAGGAGCGCTCGTGATATTGGCAGGAGGAGTAGTGTCTGTGGTAGAAGTAGTTGCACTCGTTGTGATGGTAGAATTAGTAGTTTCTGTGGTAGAGGTAGGAACGTTCCTGGTGGAGGTAGGTGTAGTAGTGTCTGTAGTAGAAGTAGGGGCGCCTGTGGTACTGGTGGGAGTAGTAGTGTCTGTGGTAGAAGGAGGAGCACTCGTCTTGGTGGTAAGTGTAGTATTCTCTGTGGTAGAAATAGTTGCGCTCATGATGGTAGTAGGTGTAGTAGTTTCTGTGGTAGAAGTTGGAGTGCTCGTGGTGGTGGTAGTAGTAGTTGATTCTGTGGTATATGTAGGAGTGTTCCTCATGGTGGTAGGAGAAGTAGTGTCTGTCGTCGAACTAGTGGTGCTCGTGGTGTTGGTAGGTGTAGTAGTGTCTGTTTTAGAAGTAGCAGCCCTCGTGGTGGTGGTAGGAGAAGTATTTTCTGTGGTAGAAGTACTTGAGCTCGTGCTGCAAGTAGGAGTAGTATGGTCTGTGATAGAAGTAGGAGGGCTAGTGGAGGTCGTAGGTGTTGCACGGTCTGTGGTAGAAGTAGGAGCGCTCGTGGTGGTAGTAGGAGTAGTAGTGTCTGTAGTAGAAGGTGTTGCACTCGTGCTCGTGGTAGTAGTAGTACTTTTTGTGGTAGAAGTAGGATTGCTCGTGATATTGTCAGGAATAGTATTGTCTGTGTTAGAAGTCGTTGCATTCGTTGTAGTGGTAAGAGTAGTAGTGTCTGTCGTAGAAGTAGTTGCACTCTTCATGGTGGTAGCAGTAGCATGTTCTGTGTTAGAAGTAAGAGTGCTCTTGGTGGTGGTGGGAGATGCACACTCTGTGGAAGAAGCAGAAGCGCTCGTGGTCTTGGTAGTAGTAGTTTCTCTGGTAGAAGTAGGAGAGCTCCTGGTGGTGGTGGGAGTAGTAATTTCTTTGGTAGAAGTAGGAGCGCTCATGGTGGTGGTAGGAGTAGTAGTTTCTGTGGTAATAGTAGGAGAGCTCGTGGTGGTGGTAGGTGTAGTACTGTCTGTTGTAGAAGTATGAGCAATCATGGTTGTGGTGGGAGTAGTAATGTCTGTGGTAGAAGTAGGAGCACTCGTCTTGGTGGTAGCAGTAGTATGGTCTGTAGTAGAAGTAGTTGCACTCGTGGTGGTGGTAGGGTTAGTAGTGTCTGTGGTAGAAGTAGGAGTGCTCATGGTGGTGGTAGGAGTAGTATTGTCTGTGGTAGAAGAAGGAACGCTCGTAGTGGGGGTAGGAGTAGTAGTTTCTGTAATAGTAGTAGGAGCTCTCGTGGTGGTGGTAGGTCTAACAGGGCCTGTGGAAGAAATAGGAGCGCTTGTGGAGTTGGTATGAGTAGCACAGTCTGTGGTAGAAGTAGGAGCACTCATGGGGGTGGTAGCAGTAGTAGTGTCTGTGGTAGAAGTAGGAGTGCTCATGATGGTGGCAGGAGTCGTAGTGTCTGTGGTAGAAGTAGGAGCGCCTGTGGTGGTGGTGGAAATAGTTGTGTGTGTTGTATAAGTAGTTGCACTCGTGGTGGTGGTAGGAGTAGTAGTATCTGTGGTAGAAGTAGGAGCTCTAGTGATTGTGGTAGTAGTTGTACGGTCTGCCGTAGAAGTAGGAGGGCTCGTGGTGGTGATCGGTGCAGTAGTGTCTGTGGTAGAAGTAGTTGCGCTCGTGGTGGTGGTAGAAGTAGCAGGTTCTGTGGTAGAAGTAGGAGCGCTAGTGATGGTGGTAGGAGTAGTAGTGTCTGTGGTAGGAGTAGGAGCGCTCATGGTGGTGGTAGGGGTAGTATTGTCTGTCGTAGAAGAAGGAGCGGTCCTGGTGGGGTTAGGAGTAGCTGTTTCTGTAATAGAAGTAGGAGCTTTCATGGTTGTGGTAGGAATAGCAGGGCCTGTGGAAGAAATAGGAGCGCTTTTGGTGGTGGTAAGAGTTGCACGGTGTGTGATAGAAGTAGGAGTGCTCATGGTGGTGGTAGCAGTATTAGTGTCTGTGGTAGAGGTAGGAGCGCTCGTGGTGGTGGTAGACATTGTTGTGTCTGTGGTGTGAGTAGTTGCGCTCGTGGTGGTGGTAGAAATAGTAGTTTCTGTGGTAGAAATAGTTGCACTTGTGGTGGTGGTAGCAGTAGTAGTGTCTGTGGTAGAAGTAGGAGCGCTAGTCCTGCTGGTAGTAGTTGCAGGGTCCCTGGTAGAAGTAGGAAGGCTCGTGGTGGTGATAGCAGTAGTAGTGTCTGTGGTAGAAGTAGTTGTGCTCATGGTGAGGGTAGGAGTAGTAGAGTCTGTGGTAGAAGTAGAAACACTCGTGGTGGTGGTAGGAATAGTAGTGTCTGTGATAGAATTAGGAGCGATTGTGGTGGTGGTAAGAGTAGCAGGGTCTGTGGTAGAAGTAGTTGCAATCATGGTGGTGGTAGGATTAGCAGATTCTGTGGTAGAAGAAGGGGCACTCGAGGTGGTGGTAGGAGTTGCAGTATCTGTGGTAGACGTAGGAGCGCTCGTGGTGGTGCTTGGAGTATTAGTGTCTGTGGTAGAAGTAGGAGCGTTTTTCGTGCTGTTAAGAGTAGTATTGTCCGTGGTAGTTGTAGTGGCGCTGGTGGTTGTGGTAGGAGTAGTAGTTTCTGTGGTAGAAGTAGTGGTGATGGTGGTGGAGTTAGGAGTAGCAGGTTCTGTGGTAGGAGTAGGAGCGCTAGTGGTGGTGGTAGGAGTAGTAGTGTCTGTGGTAGAAGTAGGAACGCTAGTAGTGGTGGTAGTAGTTGCACGGTCTATGGTAGAAGTAGTTGTGCTCGTGGTGGAGGTATGAGTAGCAGGTACTGTGGTAGCAGAAGGAGCACTCATGGTGGTGGTAGGAGTAGTAGTGTCTGTGGTAGAAGTAGGAGCACTAGTCTTCCTGGTAGTATTCGCACGGTCTCTGGTAGAATTAGGAAGGCTCGTCGTGGTGATAGCAATAGTAATGTCTGTGGTAGAAGTAGTTGCGTTCGTGTTGGGGGTAGAAGTAGTAGTGTTTTTGGTAGAAGTAGAAGCACTGGTGGTGGTCGTAGGAGTAGTAGTGTTTGTGGTAGAATTAGGAGCACTCATGGTGGTAGTAGAAGTAGAAGTATCTGTGGTTAAAGTAGTGGAGCTCGTGGTGGTGGTAGTAGTTGTGTCTGTGGTAGAAGTAGGAGCACTGGTGGTGTTGGTAGGACTAGTAGGGTCTTTGGTAGAAGTAGGATCTAGATAGGTATATCTGTGGTAGTAGGTCTGTTTTAGAAGTAGTTTCGCTCGTGGTGGTGGTAGGAGTACTTGTGTCTGTGGTAGAAGTACGAGTACTCGTGGTGTTGGTAGGACTAGTAGGGTCGTTGTTAGAAGTAGGATCTAGGTAGGTAGATCTGTGGTAGTAGGTCTGTGTTAGAAGTAGTTTCACTCGTGGTGTGGTAGGAGTAGCATGTTCTGTGTTAGCAGTAGGAGCGCACGTAGTGGTGGTAGGAGTTGCACTGTCTGTGGCAGAAGTAGTAGCGCTCGTGGTGGTGGTAGTCGTAGTTATTCTGGTAGAATTAGGAGAGTACTTGTTGGTGGTACGAGGAGTAGTTACTTTGGGAGAAGTAGGAGCACTCGTGGTGGTAGAAAAGTAGTTCAGTCTGTTGTAGAAGTAGGAGTCCTCGTGGCGGTGCTTGGAGTATTAATGTCTGTGGTAGAAGTAGGAGCACTCATGGTGGTGGTAGGTGTACTCTGTCTGTGGTAGAAGTAGTTTCACTCTTGGTGGAGGTAGGAGTAGTAGTTTTGGCGGTAGAAGTAGGAATCATCGTGTTGTTGGGAGGAGTAGTATTTTGTCTGGTAGAAGTAGGTTCTCTCGTGGTGGTGGTAGGATTAGAAGTGTCTGTGGAGGACGTAGTGATGCTCACAGTGGTGGTGGGAGTAGTAATGTGATTGATAAAAGTATGAGCGCTCGTGGTCGTGGCAGGAGTAGTAGTGTCTGTGGTAGAAGTAGGAGAATTCATCGTGGTGTTAGGAGTAGTAGTGTCTTTGGTAGATATAGTTGGACTCGTGGTGGTGGTAGGGGTAGTATTTTATGCGATAAAAGAAGGAGTGCTCGTTTTGGTGGTAGGAGTTGTAGTTTCTGTGGTAGAAGTAGGATCAATCGTGGTGGTGGTAGGAGTAGAAGAGCCTGTGGTAGAAGGAGGTGCTCTCGTGGTGGTGGGAGGAGTAGGAGGTTTTGTGGGAGAAGTAGGAGCGCTCGTGATATTGGCAGGAGGAGTAGTGTCTGTGGTAGAAGTAGTTGCACTCGTTGTGATGGTAGAATTAGTAGTTTCTGTGGTAGAGGTAGGAACGTTCCTGGTGGAGGTAGGTGTAGTAGTGTCTGTAGTAGAAGTAGGGGCGCCTGTGGTACTGGTGGGAGTAGTAGTGTCTGTGGTAGAAGGAGGAGCACTCGTCTTGGTGGTAAGTGTAGTATTCTCTGTGGTAGAAATAGTTGCGCTCATGATGGTAGTAGGTGTAGTAGTTTCTGTGGTAGAAGTTGGAGTGCTCGTGGTGGTGGTAGTAGTAGTTGATTCTGTGGTATATGTAGGAGTGTTCCTCATGGTGGTAGGAGAAGTAGTGTCTGTCGTCGAACTAGTGGTGCTCGTGGTGTTGGTAGGTGTAGTAGTGTCTGTTTTAGAAGTAGCAGCCCTCGTGGTGGTGGTAGGAGAAGTATTTTCTGTGGTAGAAGTACTTGAGCTCGTGCTGCAAGTAGGAGTAGTATGGTCTGTGATAGAAGTAGGAGGGCTAGTGGAGGTCGTAGGTGTTGCACGGTCTGTGGTAGAAGTAGGAGCGCTCGTGGTGGTAGTAGGAGTAGTAGTGTCTGTAGTAGAAGGTGTTGCACTCGTGCTCGTGGTAGTAGTAGTACTTTTTGTGGTAGAAGTAGGATTGCTCGTGATATTGTCAGGAATAGTATTGTCTGTGTTAGAAGTCGTTGCATTCGTTGTAGTGGTAAGAGTAGTAGTGTCTGTCGTAGAAGTAGTTGCACTCTTCATGGTGGTAGCAGTAGCATGTTCTGTGTTAGAAGTAAGAGTGCTCTTGGTGGTGGTGGGAGATGCACACTCTGTGGAAGAAGCAGAAGCGCTCGTGGTCTTGGTAGTAGTAGTTTCTCTGGTAGAAGTAGGAGAGCTCCTGGTGGTGGTGGGAGTAGTAATTTCTTTGGTAGAAGTAGGAGCGCTCATGGTGGTGGTAGGAGTAGTAGTTTCTGTGGTAATAGTAGGAGAGCTCGTGGTGGTGGTAGGTGTAGTACTGTCTGTTGTAGAAGTATGAGCAATCATGGTTGTGGTGGGAGTAGTAATGTCTGTGGTAGAAGTAGGAGCACTCGTCTTGGTGGTAGCAGTAGTATGGTCTGTAGTAGAAGTAGTTGCACTCGTGGTGGTGGTAGGGTTAGTAGTGTCTGTGGTAGAAGTAGGAGTGCTCATGGTGGTGGTAGGAGTAGTATTGTCTGTGGTAGAAGAAGGAACGCTCGTAGTGGGGGTAGGAGTAGTAGTTTCTGTAATAGTAGTAGGAGCTCTCGTGGTGGTGGTAGGTCTAACAGGGCCTGTGGAAGAAATAGGAGCGCTTGTGGAGTTGGTATGAGTAGCACAGTCTGTGGTAGAAGTAGGAGCACTCATGGGGGTGGTAGCAGTAGTAGTGTCTGTGGTAGAAGTAGGAGTGCTCATGATGGTGGCAGGAGTCGTAGTGTCTGTGGTAGAAGTAGGAGCGCCTGTGGTGGTGGTGGAAATAGTTGTGTGTGTTGTATAAGTAGTTGCACTCGTGGTGGTGGTAGGAGTAGTAGTATCTGTGGTAGAAGTAGGAGCTCTAGTGATTGTGGTAGTAGTTGTACGGTCTGCCGTAGAAGTAGGAGGGCTCGTGGTGGTGATCGGTGCAGTAGTGTCTGTGGTAGAAGTAGTTGCGCTCGTGGTGGTGGTAGAAGTAGCAGGTTCTGTGGTAGAAGTAGGAGCGCTAGTGATGGTGGTAGGAGTAGTAGTGTCTGTGGTAGGAGTAGGAGCGCTCATGGTGGTGGTAGGGGTAGTATTGTCTGTCGTAGAAGAAGGAGCGGTCCTGGTGGGGTTAGGAGTAGCTGTTTCTGTAATAGAAGTAGGAGCTTTCATGGTTGTGGTAGGAATAGCAGGGCCCGTGGAAGAAATAGGAGCGCTTTTGGTGGTGGTAAGAGTTGCACGGTGTGTGATAGAAGTAGGAGTGCTCATGGTGGTGGTAGCAGTATTAGTGTCTGTGGTAGAGGTAGGAGCGCTCGTGGTGGTGGTAGACATTGTTGTGTCTGTGGTGTGAGTAGTTGCGCTCGTGGTGGTGGTAGAAATAGTAGTTTCTGTGGTAGAAATAGTTGCACTTGTGGTGGTGGTAGCAGTAGTAGTGTCTGTGGTAGAAGTAGGAGCGCTAGTCCTGCTGGTAGTAGTTGCAGGGTCCCTGGTAGAAGTAGGAAGGCTCGTGGTGGTGATAGCAGTAGTAGTGTCTGTGGTAGAAGTAGTTGTGCTCATGGTGAGGGTAGGAGTAGTAGAGTCTGTGGTAGAAGTAGAAACACTCGTGGTGGTGGTAGGAATAGTAGTGTCTGTGATAGAATTAGGAGCGATTGTGGTGGTGGTAAGAGTAGCAGGGTCTGTGGTAGAAGTAGTTGCAATCATGGTGGTGGTAGGATTAGCAGATTCTGTGGTAGAAGAAGGGGCACTCGAGGTGGTGGTAGGAGTTGCAGTATCTGTGGTAGACGTAGGAGCGCTCGTGGTGGTGCTTGGAGTATTAGTGTCTGTGGTAGAAGTAGGAGCGTTTTTCGTGCTGTTAAGAGTAGTATTGTCCGTGGTAGTTGTAGTGGCGCTGGTGGTTGTGGTAGGAGTAGTAGTTTCTGTGGTAGAAGTAGTGGTGATGGTGGTGGAGTTAGGAGTAGCAGGTTCTGTGGTAGGAGTAGGAGCGCTAGTGGTGGTGGTAGGAGTAGTAGTGTCTGTGGTAGAAGTAGGAACGCTAGTAGTGGTGGTAGTAGTTGCACGGTCTATGGTAGAAGTAGTTGTGCTCGTGGTGGAGGTATGAGTAGCAGGTACTGTGGTAGCAGAAGGAGCACTCATGGTGGTGGTAGGAGTAGTAGTGTCTGTGGTAGAAGTAGGAGCACTAGTCTTCCTGGTAGTATTCGCACGGTCTCTGGTAGAATTAGGAAGGCTCGTCGTGGTGATAGCAATAGTAATGTCTGTGGTAGAAGTAGTTGCGTTCGTGTTGGGGGTAGAAGTAGTAGTGTTTTTGGTAGAAGTAGAAGCACTGGTGGTGGTCGTAGGAGTAGTAGTGTTTGTGGTAGAATTAGGAGCACTCATGGTGGTAGTAGAAGTAGAAGTATCTGTGGTTAAAGTAGTGGAGCTCGTGGTGGTGGTAGTAGTTGTGTCTGTGGTAGAAGTAGGAGCACTGGTGGTGTTGGTAGGACCAGTAGGGTCTTTGGTAGAAGTAGGATCTAGATAGGTATATCTGTGGTAGTAGGTCTGTTTTAGAAGTAGTTTCGCTCGTGGTGGTGGTAGGAGTACTTGTGTCTGTGGTAGAAGTACGAGTACTCGTGGTGTTGGTAGGACTAGTAGGGTCGTTGTTAGAAGTAGGATCTAGGTAGGTAGATCTGTGGTAGTAGGTCTGTGTTAGAAGTAGTTTCACTCGTGGTGTGGTAGGAGTAGCATGTTCTGTGTTAGCAGTAGGAGCGCACGTAGTGGTGGTAGGAGTTGCACTGTCTGTGGCAGAAGTAGTAGCGCTCGTGGTGGTGGTAGTCGTAGTTATTCTGGTAGAATTAGGAGAGTACTTGTTGGTGGTACGAGGAGTAGTTACTTTGGGAGAAGTAGGAGCACTCGTGGTGGTAGAAAAGTAGTTCAGTCTGTTGTAGAAGTAGGAGTCCTCGTGGCGGTGCTTGGAGTATTAATGTCTGTGGTAGAAGTCGGAGCACTCATGGTGGTGGTAGGTGTACTCTGTCTGTGGTAGAAGTAGTTTCACTCTTGGTGGAGGTAGGAGTAGTAGTTTTGGCGGTAGAAGTAGGAATCATCGTGTTGTTGGGAGGAGTAGTATTTTGTCTGGTAGAAGTAGGTTCTCTCGTGGTGGTGGTAGGATTAGAAGTGTCTGTGGAGGACGTAGTGATGCTCACAGTGGTGGTGGGAGTAGTAATGTGATTGATAAAAGTATGAGCGCTCGTGGTCGTGGCAGGAGTAGTAGTGTCTGTGGTAGAAGTAGGAGAATTCATCGTGGTGTTAGGAGTAGTAGTGTCTTTGGTAGATATAGTTGGACTCGTGGTGGTGGTAGGGGTAGTATTTTATGCGATAAAAGAAGGAGTGCTCGTTTTGGTGGTAGGAGTTGTAGTTTCTGTGGTAGAAGTAGGATCAATCGTGGTGGTGGTAGGAGTAGAAGAGCCTGTGGTAGAAGGAGGTGCTCTCGTGGTGGTGGGAGGAGTAGGAGGTTTTGTGGGAGAAGTAGGAGCGCTCGTGATATTGGCAGGAGGAGTAGTGTCTGTGGTAGAAGTAGTTGCACTCGTTGTGATGGTAGAATTAGTAGTTTCTGTGGTAGAGGTAGGAACGTTCCTGGTGGAGGTAGGTGTAGTAGTGTCTGTAGTAGAAGTAGGGGCGCCTGTGGTACTGGTGGGAGTAGTAGTGTCTGTGGTAGAAGGAGGAGCACTCGTCTTGGTGGTAAGTGTAGTATTCTCTGTGGTAGAAATAGTTGCGCTCATGATGGTAGTAGGTGTAGTAGTTTCTGTGGTAGAAGTTGGAGTGCTCGTGGTGGTGGTAGTAGTAGTTGATTCTGTGGTATATGTAGGAGTGTTCCTCATGGTGGTAGGAGAAGTAGTGTCTGTCGTCGAACTAGTGGTGCTCGTGGTGTTGGTAGGTGTAGTAGTGTCTGTTTTAGAAGTAGCAGCCCTCGTGGTGGTGGTAGGAGAAGTATTTTCTGTGGTAGAAGTACTTGAGCTCGTGCTGCAAGTAGGAGTAGTATGGTCTGTGATAGAAGTAGGAGGGCTAGTGGAGGTCGTAGGTGTTGCACGGTCTGTGGTAGAAGTAGGAGCGCTCGTGGTGGTAGTAGGAGTAGTAGTGTCTGTAGTAGAAGGTGTTGCACTCGTGCTCGTGGTAGTAGTAGTACTTTTTGTGGTAGAAGTAGGATTGCTCGTGATATTGTCAGGAATAGTATTGTCTGTGTTAGAAGTCGTTGCATTCGTTGTAGTGGTAAGAGTAGTAGTGTCTGTCGTAGAAGTAGTTGCACTCTTCATGGTGGTAGCAGTAGCATGTTCTGTGTTAGAAGTAAGAGTGCTCTTGGTGGTGGTGGGAGATGCACACTCTGTGGAAGAAGCAGAAGCGCTCGTGGTCTTGGTAGTAGTAGTTTCTCTGGTAGAAGTAGGAGAGCTCCTGGTGGTGGTGGGAGTAGTAATTTCTTTGGTAGAAGTAGGAGCGCTCATGGTGGTGGTAGGAGTAGTAGTTTCTGTGGTAATAGTAGGAGAGCTCGTGGTGGTGGTAGGTGTAGTACTGTCTGTTGTAGAAGTATGAGCAATCATGGTTGTGGTGGGAGTAGTAATGTCTGTGGTAGAAGTAGGAGCACTCGTCTTGGTGGTAGCAGTAGTATGGTCTGTAGTAGAAGTAGTTGCACTCGTGGTGGTGGTAGGGTTAGTAGTGTCTGTGGTAGAAGTAGGAGTGCTCATGGTGGTGGTAGGAGTAGTATTGTCTGTGGTAGAAGAAGGAACGCTCGTAGTGGGGGTAGGAGTAGTAGTTTCTGTAATAGTAGTAGGAGCTCTCGTGGTGGTGGTAGGTCTAACAGGGCCTGTGGAAGAAATAGGAGCGCTTGTGGAGTTGGTATGAGTAGCACAGTCTGTGGTAGAAGTAGGAGCACTCATGGGGGTGGTAGCAGTAGTAGTGTCTGTGGTAGAAGTAGGAGTGCTCATGATGGTGGCAGGAGTCGTAGTGTCTGTGGTAGAAGTAGGAGCGCCTGTGGTGGTGGTGGAAATAGTTGTGTGTGTTGTATAAGTAGTTGCACTCGTGGTGGTGGTAGGAGTAGTAGTATCTGTGGTAGAAGTAGGAGCTCTAGTGATTGTGGTAGTAGTTGTACGGTCTGCCGTAGAAGTAGGAGGGCTCGTGGTGGTGATCGGTGCAGTAGTGTCTGTGGTAGAAGTAGTTGCGCTCGTGGTGGTGGTAGAAGTAGCAGGTTCTGTGGTAGAAGTAGGAGCGCTAGTGATGGTGGTAGGAGTAGTAGTGTCTGTGGTAGGAGTAGGAGCGCTCATGGTGGTGGTAGGGGTAGTATTGTCTGTCGTAGAAGAAGGAGCGGTCCTGGTGGGGTTAGGAGTAGCTGTTTCTGTAATAGAAGTAGGAGCTTTCATGGTTGTGGTAGGAATAGCAGGGCCCGTGGAAGAAATAGGAGCGCTTTTGGTGGTGGTAAGAGTTGCACGGTGTGTGATAGAAGTAGGAGTGCTCATGGTGGTGGTAGCAGTATTAGTGTCTGTGGTAGAGGTAGGAGCGCTCGTGGTGGTGGTAGACATTGTTGTGTCTGTGGTGTGAGTAGTTGCGCTCGTGGTGGTGGTAGAAATAGTAGTTTCTGTGGTAGAAATAGTTGCACTTGTGGTGGTGGTAGCAGTAGTAGTGTCTGTGGTAGAAGTAGGAGCGCTAGTCCTGCTGGTAGTAGTTGCAGGGTCCCTGGTAGAAGTAGGAAGGCTCGTGGTGGTGATAGCAGTAGTAGTGTCTGTGGTAGAAGTAGTTGTGCTCATGGTGAGGGTAGGAGTAGTAGAGTCTGTGGTAGAAGTAGAAACACTCGTGGTGGTGGTAGGAATAGTAGTGTCTGTGATAGAATTAGGAGCGATTGTGGTGGTGGTAAGAGTAGCAGGGTCTGTGGTAGAAGTAGTTGCAATCATGGTGGTGGTAGGATTAGCAGATTCTGTGGTAGAAGAAGGGGCACTCGAGGTGGTGGTAGGAGTTGCAGTATCTGTGGTAGACGTAGGAGCGCTCGTGGTGGTGCTTGGAGTATTAGTGTCTGTGGTAGAAGTAGGAGCGTTTTTCGTGCTGTTAAGAGTAGTATTGTCCGTGGTAGTTGTAGTGGCGCTGGTGGTTGTGGTAGGAGTAGTAGTTTCTGTGGTAGAAGTAGTGGTGATGGGGGTGGAGTTAGGAGTAGCAGGTTCTGTGGTAGGAGTAGGAGCGCTAGTGGTGGTGGTAGGAGTAGTAGTGTCTGTGGTAGAAGTAGGAACGCTAGTAGTGGTGGTAGTAGTTGCACGGTCTATGGTAGAAGTAGTTGTGCTCGTGGTGGAGGTATGAGTAGCAGGTACTGTGGTAGCAGAAGGAGCACTCATGGTGGTGGTAGGAGTAGTAGTGTCTGTGGTAGAAGTAGGAGCACTAGTCTTCCTGGTAGTATTCGCACGGTCTCTGGTAGAATTAGGAAGGCTCGTCGTGGTGATAGCAATAGTAATGTCTGTGGTAGAAGTAGTTGCGTTCGTGTTGGGGGTAGAAGTAGTAGTGTTTTTGGTAGAAGTAGAAGCACTGGTGGTGGTCGTAGGAGTAGTAGTGTTTGTGGTAGAATTAGGAGCACTCATGGTGGTAGTAGAAGTAGAAGTATCTGTGGTTAAAGTAGTGGAGCTCGTGGTGGTGGTAGTAGTTGTGTCTGTGGTAGAAGTAGGAGCACTGGTGGTGTTGGTAGGACTAGTAGGGTCTTTGGTAGAAGTAGGATCTAGATAGGTATATCTGTGGTAGTAGGTCTGTTTTAGAAGTAGTTTCGCTCGTGGTGGTGGTAGGAGTACTTGTGTCTGTGGTAGAAGTACGAGTACTCGTGGTGTTGGTAGGACTAGTAGGGTCGTTGTTAGAAGTAGGATCTAGGTAGGTAGATCTGTGGTAGTAGGTCTGTGTTAGAAGTAGTTTCACTCGTGGTGTGGTAGGAGTAGCATGTTCTGTGTTAGCAGTAGGAGCGCACGTAGTGGTGGTAGGAGTTGCACTGTCTGTGGCAGAAGTAGTAGCGCTCGTGGTGGTGGTAGTCGTAGTTATTCTGGTAGAATTAGGAGAGTACTTGTTGGTGGTACGAGGAGTAGTTACTTTGGGAGAAGTAGGAGCACTCGTGGTGGTAGAAAAGTAGTTCAGTCTGTTGTAGAAGTAGGAGTCCTCGTGGCGGTGCTTGGAGTATTAATGTCTGTGGTAGAAGTCGGAGCACTCATGGTGGTGGTAGGTGTACTCTGTCTGTGGTAGAAGTAGTTTCACTCTTGGTGGAGGTAGGAGTAGTAGTTTTGGCGGTAGAAGTAGGAATCATCGTGTTGTTGGGAGGAGTAGTATTTTGTCTGGTAGAAGTAGGTTCTCTCGTGGTGGTGGTAGGATTAGAAGTGTCTGTGGAGGACGTAGTGATGCTCACAGTGGTGGTGGGAGTAGTAATGTGATTGATAAAAGTATGAGCGCTCGTGGTCGTGGCAGGAGTAGTAGTGTCTGTGGTAGAAGTAGGAGAATTCATCGTGGTGTTAGGAGTAGTAGTGTCTTTGGTAGATATAGTTGGACTCGTGGTGGTGGTAGGGGTAGTATTTTATGCGATAAAAGAAGGAGTGCTCGTTTTGGTGGTAGGAGTTGTAGTTTCTGTGGTAGAAGTAGGATCAATCGTGGTGGTGGTAGGAGTAGAAGAGCCTGTGGTAGAAGGAGGTGCTCTCGTGGTGGTGGGAGGAGTAGGAGGTTTTGTGGGAGAAGTAGGAGCGCTCGTGATATTGGCAGGAGGAGTAGTGTCTGTGGTAGAAGTAGTTGCACTCGTTGTGATGGTAGAATTAGTAGTTTCTGTGGTAGAGGTAGGAACGTTCCTGGTGGAGGTAGGTGTAGTAGTGTCTGTAGTAGAAGTAGGGGCGCCTGTGGTACTGGTGGGAGTAGTAGTGTCTGTGGTAGAAGGAGGAGCACTCGTCTTGGTGGTAAGTGTAGTATTCTCTGTGGTAGAAATAGTTGCGCTCATGATGGTAGTAGGTGTAGTAGTTTCTGTGGTAGAAGTTGGAGTGCTCGTGGTGGTGGTAGTAGTAGTTGATTCTGTGGTATATGTAGGAGTGTTCCTCATGGTGGTAGGAGAAGTAGTGTCTGTCGTCGAACTAGTGGTGCTCGTGGTGTTGGTAGGTGTAGTAGTGTCTGTTTTAGAAGTAGCAGCCCTCGTGGTGGTGGTAGGAGAAGTATTTTCTGTGGTAGAAGTACTTGAGCTCGTGCTGCAAGTAGGAGTAGTATGGTCTGTGATAGAAGTAGGAGGGCTAGTGGAGGTCGTAGGTGTTGCACGGTCTGTGGTAGAAGTAGGAGCGCTCGTGGTGGTAGTAGGAGTAGTAGTGTCTGTAGTAGAAGGTGTTGCACTCGTGCTCGTGGTAGTAGTAGTACTTTTTGTGGTAGAAGTAGGATTGCTCGTGATATTGTCAGGAATAGTATTGTCTGTGTTAGAAGTCGTTGCATTCGTTGTAGTGGTAAGAGTAGTAGTGTCTGTCGTAGAAGTAGTTGCACTCTTCATGGTGGTAGCAGTAGCATGTTCTGTGTTAGAAGTAAGAGTGCTCTTGGTGGTGGTGGGAGATGCACACTCTGTGGAAGAAGCAGAAGCGCTCGTGGTCTTGGTAGTAGTAGTTTCTCTGGTAGAAGTAGGAGAGCTCCTGGTGGTGGTGGGAGTAGTAATTTCTTTGGTAGAAGTAGGAGCGCTCATGGTGGTGGTAGGAGTAGTAGTTTCTGTGGTAATAGTAGGAGAGCTCGTGGTGGTGGTAGGTGTAGTACTGTCTGTTGTAGAAGTATGAGCAATCATGGTTGTGGTGGGAGTAGTAATGTCTGTGGTAGAAGTAGGAGCACTCGTCTTGGTGGTAGCAGTAGTATGGTCTGTAGTAGAAGTAGTTGCACTCGTGGTGGTGGTAGGGTTAGTAGTGTCTGTGGTAGAAGTAGGAGTGCTCATGGTGGTGGTAGGAGTAGTATTGTCTGTGGTAGAAGAAGGAACGCTCGTAGTGGGGGTAGGAGTAGTAGTTTCTGTAATAGTAGTAGGAGCTCTCGTGGTGGTGGTAGGTCTAACAGGGCCTGTGGAAGAAATAGGAGCGCTTGTGGAGTTGGTATGAGTAGCACAGTCTGTGGTAGAAGTAGGAGCACTCATGGGGGTGGTAGCAGTAGTAGTGTCTGTGGTAGAAGTAGGAGTGCTCATGATGGTGGCAGGAGTCGTAGTGTCTGTGGTAGAAGTAGGAGCGCCTGTGGTGGTGGTGGAAATAGTTGTGTGTGTTGTATAAGTAGTTGCACTCGTGGTGGTGGTAGGAGTAGTAGTATCTGTGGTAGAAGTAGGAGCTCTAGTGATTGTGGTAGTAGTTGTACGGTCTGCCGTAGAAGTAGGAGGGCTCGTGGTGGTGATCGGTGCAGTAGTGTCTGTGGTAGAAGTAGTTGCGCTCGTGGTGGTGGTAGAAGTAGCAGGTTCTGTGGTAGAAGTAGGAGCGCTAGTGATGGTGGTAGGAGTAGTAGTGTCTGTGGTAGGAGTAGGAGCGCTCATGGTGGTGGTAGGGGTAGTATTGTCTGTCGTAGAAGAAGGAGCGGTCCTGGTGGGGTTAGGAGTAGCTGTTTCTGTAATAGAAGTAGGAGCTTTCATGGTTGTGGTAGGAATAGCAGGGCCCGTGGAAGAAATAGGAGCGCTTTTGGTGGTGGTAAGAGTTGCACGGTGTGTGATAGAAGTAGGAGTGCTCATGGTGGTGGTAGCAGTATTAGTGTCTGTGGTAGAGGTAGGAGCGCTCGTGGTGGTGGTAGACATTGTTGTGTCTGTGGTGTGAGTAGTTGCGCTCGTGGTGGTGGTAGAAATAGTAGTTTCTGTGGTAGAAATAGTTGCACTTGTGGTGGTGGTAGCAGTAGTAGTGTCTGTGGTAGAAGTAGGAGCGCTAGTCCTGCTGGTAGTAGTTGCAGGGTCCCTGGTAGAAGTAGGAAGGCTCGTGGTGGTGATAGCAGTAGTAGTGTCTGTGGTAGAAGTAGTTGTGCTCATGGTGAGGGTAGGAGTAGTAGAGTCTGTGGTAGAAGTAGAAACACTCGTGGTGGTGGTAGGAATAGTAGTGTCTGTGATAGAATTAGGAGCGATTGTGGTGGTGGTAAGAGTAGCAGGGTCTGTGGTAGAAGTAGTTGCAATCATGGTGGTGGTAGGATTAGCAGATTCTGTGGTAGAAGAAGGGGCACTCGAGGTGGTGGTAGGAGTTGCAGTATCTGTGGTAGACGTAGGAGCGCTCGTGGTGGTGCTTGGAGTATTAGTGTCTGTGGTAGAAGTAGGAGCGTTTTTCGTGCTGTTAAGAGTAGTATTGTCCGTGGTAGTTGTAGTGGCGCTGGTGGTTGTGGTAGGAGTAGTAGTTTCTGTGGTAGAAGTAGTGGTGATGGGGGTGGAGTTAGGAGTAGCAGGTTCTGTGGTAGGAGTAGGAGCGCTAGTGGTGGTGGTAGGAGTAGTAGTGTCTGTGGTAGAAGTAGGAACGCTAGTAGTGGTGGTAGTAGTTGCACGGTCTATGGTAGAAGTAGTTGTGCTCGTGGTGGAGGTATGAGTAGCAGGTACTGTGGTAGCAGAAGGAGCACTCATGGTGGTGGTAGGAGTAGTAGTGTCTGTGGTAGAAGTAGGAGCACTAGTCTTCCTGGTAGTATTCGCACGGTCTCTGGTAGAATTAGGAAGGCTCGTCGTGGTGATAGCAATAGTAATGTCTGTGGTAGAAGTAGTTGCGTTCGTGTTGGGGGTAGAAGTAGTAGTGTTTTTGGTAGAAGTAGAAGCACTGGTGGTGGTCGTAGGAGTAGTAGTGTTTGTGGTAGAATTAGGAGCACTCATGGTGGTAGTAGAAGTAGAAGTATCTGTGGTTAAAGTAGTGGAGCTCGTGGTGGTGGTAGTAGTTGTGTCTGTGGTAGAAGTAGGAGCACTGGTGGTGTTGGTAGGACTAGTAGGGTCGTTGTTAGAAGTAGGATCTAGGTAGGTAGATCTGTGGTAGTAGGTCTGTGTTAGAAGTAGTTTCACTCGTGGTGTGGTAGGAGTAGCATGTTCTGTGTTAGCAGTAGGAGCGCACGTAGTGGTGGTAGGAGTTGCACTGTCTGTGGCAGAAGTAGTAGCGCTCGTGGTGGTGGTAGTCGTAGTTATTCTGGTAGAATTAGGAGAGTACTTGTTGGTGGTACGAGGAGTAGTTACTTTGGGAGAAGTAGGAGCACTCGTGGTGGTAGAAAAGTAGTTCAGTCTGTTGTAGAAGTAGGAGTCCTCGTGGCGGTGCTTGGAGTATTAATGTCTGTGGTAGAAGTCGGAGCACTCATGGTGGTGGTAGGTGTACTCTGTCTGTGGTAGAAGTAGTTTCACTCTTGGTGGAGGTAGGAGTAGTAGTTTTGGCGGTAGAAGTAGGAATCATCGTGTTGTTGGGAGGAGTAGTATTTTGTCTGGTAGAAGTAGGTTCTCTCGTGGTGGTGGTAGGATTAGAAGTGTCTGTGGAGGACGTAGTGATGCTCACAGTGGTGGTGGGAGTAGTAATGTGATTGATAAAAGTATGAGCGCTCGTGGTCGTGGCAGGAGTAGTAGTGTCTGTGGTAGAAGTAGGAGAATTCATCGTGGTGTTAGGAGTAGTAGTGTCTTTGGTAGATATAGTTGGACTCGTGGTGGTGGTAGGGGTAGTATTTTATGCGATAAAAGAAGGAGTGCTCGTTTTGGTGGTAGGAGTTGTAGTTTCTGTGGTAGAAGTAGGATCAATCGTGGTGGTGGTAGGAGTAGAAGAGCCTGTGGTAGAAGGAGGTGCTCTCGTGGTGGTGGGAGGAGTAGGAGGTTTTGTGGGAGAAGTAGGAGCGCTCGTGATATTGGCAGGAGGAGTAGTGTCTGTGGTAGAAGTAGTTGCACTCGTTGTGATGGTAGAATTAGTAGTTTCTGTGGTAGAGGTAGGAACGTTCCTGGTGGAGGTAGGTGTAGTAGTGTCTGTAGTAGAAGTAGGGGCGCCTGTGGTACTGGTGGGAGTAGTAGTGTCTGTGGTAGAAGGAGGAGCACTCGTCTTGGTGGTAAGTGTAGTATTCTCTGTGGTAGAAATAGTTGCGCTCATGATGGTAGTAGGTGTAGTAGTTTCTGTGGTAGAAGTTGGAGTGCTCGTGGTGGTGGTAGTAGTAGTTGATTCTGTGGTATATGTAGGAGTGTTCCTCATGGTGGTAGGAGAAGTAGTGTCTGTCGTCGAACTAGTGGTGCTCGTGGTGTTGGTAGGTGTAGTAGTGTCTGTTTTAGAAGTAGCAGCCCTCGTGGTGGTGGTAGGAGAAGTATTTTCTGTGGTAGAAGTACTTGAGCTCGTGCTGCAAGTAGGAGTAGTATGGTCTGTGATAGAAGTAGGAGGGCTAGTGGAGGTCGTAGGTGTTGCACGGTCTGTGGTAGAAGTAGGAGCGCTCGTGGTGGTAGTAGGAGTAGTAGTGTCTGTAGTAGAAGGTGTTGCACTCGTGCTCGTGGTAGTAGTAGTACTTTTTGTGGTAGAAGTAGGATTGCTCGTGATATTGTCAGGAATAGTATTGTCTGTGTTAGAAGTCGTTGCATTCGTTGTAGTGGTAAGAGTAGTAGTGTCTGTCGTAGAAGTAGTTGCACTCTTCATGGTGGTAGCAGTAGCATGTTCTGTGTTAGAAGTAAGAGTGCTCTTGGTGGTGGTGGGAGATGCACACTCTGTGGAAGAAGCAGAAGCGCTCGTGGTCTTGGTAGTAGTAGTTTCTCTGGTAGAAGTAGGAGAGCTCCTGGTGGTGGTGGGAGTAGTAATTTCTTTGGTAGAAGTAGGAGCGCTCATGGTGGTGGTAGGAGTAGTAGTTTCTGTGGTAATAGTAGGAGAGCTCGTGGTGGTGGTAGGTGTAGTACTGTCTGTTGTAGAAGTATGAGCAATCATGGTTGTGGTGGGAGTAGTAATGTCTGTGGTAGAAGTAGGAGCACTCGTCTTGGTGGTAGCAGTAGTATGGTCTGTAGTAGAAGTAGTTGCACTCGTGGTGGTGGTAGGGTTAGTAGTGTCTGTGGTAGAAGTAGGAGTGCTCATGGTGGTGGTAGGAGTAGTATTGTCTGTGGTACAAGAAGGAACGCTCGTAGTGGGGGTAGGAGTAGTAGTTTCTGTAATAGTAGTAGGAGCTCTCGTGGTGGTGGTAGGTCTAACAGGGCCTGTGGAAGAAATAGGAGCGCTTGTGGAGTTGGTATGAGTAGCACAGTCTGTGGTAGAAGTAGGAGCACTCATGGGGGTGGTAGCAGTAGTAGTGTCTGTGGTAGAAGTAGGAGTGCTCATGATGGTGGCAGGAGTCGTAGTGTCTGTGGTAGAAGTAGGAGCGCCTGTGGTGGTGGTGGAAATAGTTGTGTGTGTTGTATAAGTAGTTGCACTCGTGGTGGTGGTAGGAGTAGTAGTATCTGTGGTAGAAGTAGGAGCTCTAGTGATTGTGGTAGTAGTTGTACGGTCTGCCGTAGAAGTAGGAGGGCTCGTGGTGGTGATCGGTGCAGTAGTGTCTGTGGTAGAAGTAGTTGCGCTCGTGGTGGTGGTAGAAGTAGCAGGTTCTGTGGTAGAAGTAGGAGCGCTAGTGATGGTGGTAGGAGTAGTAGTGTCTGTGGTAGGAGTAGGAGCGCTCATGGTGGTGGTAGGGGTAGTATTGTCTGTCGTAGAAGAAGGAGCGGTCCTGGTGGGGTTAGGAGTAGCTGTTTCTGTAATAGAAGTAGGAGCTTTCATGGTTGTGGTAGGAATAGCAGGGCCCGTGGAAGAAATAGGAGCGCTTTTGGTGGTGGTAAGAGTTGCACGGTGTGTGATAGAAGTAGGAGTGCTCATGGTGGTGGTAGCAGTATTAGTGTCTGTGGTAGAGGTAGGAGCGCTCGTGGTGGTGGTAGACATTGTTGTGTCTGTGGTGTGAGTAGTTGCGCTCGTGGTGGTGGTAGAAATAGTAGTTTCTGTGGTAGAAATAGTTGCACTTGTGGTGGTGGTAGCAGTAGTAGTGTCTGTGGTAGAAGTAGGAGCGCTAGTCCTGCTGGTAGTAGTTGCAGGGTCCCTGGTAGAAGTAGGAAGGCTCGTGGTGGTGATAGCAGTAGTAGTGTCTGTGGTAGAAGTAGTTGTGCTCATGGTGAGGGTAGGAGTAGTAGAGTCTGTGGTAGAAGTAGAAACACTCGTGGTGGTGGTAGGAATAGTAGTGTCTGTGATAGAATTAGGAGCGATTGTGGTGGTGGTAAGAGTAGCAGGGTCTGTGGTAGAAGTAGTTGCAATCATGGTGGTGGTAGGATTAGCAGATTCTGTGGTAGAAGAAGGGGCACTCGAGGTGGTGGTAGGAGTTGCAGTATCTGTGGTAGACGTAGGAGCGCTCGTGGTGGTGCTTGGAGTATTAGTGTCTGTGGTAGAAGTAGGAGCGTTTTTCGTGCTGTTAAGAGTAGTATTGTCCGTGGTAGTTGTAGTGGCGCTGGTGGTTGTGGTAGGAGTAGTAGTTTCTGTGGTAGAAGTAGTGGTGATGGTGGTGGAGTTAGGAGTAGCAGGTTCTGTGGTAGGAGTAGGAGCGCTAGTGGTGGTGGTAGGAGTAGTAGTGTCTGTGGTAGAAGTAGGAACGCTAGTAGTGGTGGTAGTAGTTGCACGGTCTATGGTAGAAGTAGTTGTGCTCGTGGTGGAGGTATGAGTAGCAGGTACTGTGGTAGCAGAAGGAGCACTCATGGTGGTGGTAGGAGTAGTAGTGTCTGTGGTAGAAGTAGGAGCACTAGTCTTCCTGGTAGTATTCGCACGGTCTCTGGTAGAATTAGGAAGGCTCGTCGTGGTGATAGCAATAGTAATGTCTGTGGTAGAAGTAGTTGCGTTCGTGTTGGGGGTAGAAGTAGTAGTGTTTTTGGTAGAAGTAGAAGCACTGGTGGTGGTCGTAGGAGTAGTAGTGTTTGTGGTAGAATTAGGAGCACTCATGGTGGTAGTAGAAGTAGAAGTATCTGTGGTTAAAGTAGTGGAGCTCGTGGTGGTGGTAGTAGTTGTGTCTGTGGTAGAAGTAGGAGCACTGGTGGTGTTGGTAGGACTAGTAGGGTCTTTGGTAGAAGTAGGATCTAGATAGGTATATCTGTGGTAGTAGGTCTGTTTTAGAAGTAGTTTCGCTCGTGGTGGTGGTAGGAGTACTTGTGTCTGTGGTAGAAGTACGAGTACTCGTGGTGTTGGTAGGACTAGTAGGGTCGTTGTTAGAAGTAGGATCTAGGTAGGTAGATCTGTGGTAGTAGGTCTGTGTTAGAAGTAGTTTCACTCGTGGTGTGGTAGGAGTAGCATGTTCTGTGTTAGCAGTAGGAGCGCACGTAGTGGTGGTAGGAGTTGCACTGTCTGTGGCAGAAGTAGTAGCGCTCGTGGTGGTGGTAGTCGTAGTTATTCTGGTAGAATTAGGAGAGTACTTGTTGGTGGTACGAGGAGTAGTTACTTTGGGAGAAGTAGGAGCACTCGTGGTGGTAGAAAAGTAGTTCAGTCTGTTGTAGAAGTAGGAGTCCTCGTGGCGGTGCTTGGAGTATTAATGTCTGTGGTAGAAGTCGGAGCACTCATGGTGGTGGTAGGTGTACTCTGTCTGTGGTAGAAGTAGTTTCACTCTTGGTGGAGGTAGGAGTAGTAGTTTTGGCGGTAGAAGTAGGAATCATCGTGTTGTTGGGAGGAGTAGTATTTTGTCTGGTAGAAGTAGGTTCTCTCGTGGTGGTGGTAGGATTAGAAGTGTCTGTGGAGGACGTAGTGATGCTCACAGTGGTGGTGGGAGTAGTAATGTGATTGATAAAAGTATGAGCGCTCGTGGTCGTGGCAGGAGTAGTAGTGTCTGTGGTAGAAGTAGGAGAATTCATCGTGGTGTTAGGAGTAGTAGTGTCTTTGGTAGATATAGTTGGACTCGTGGTGGTGGTAGGGGTAGTATTTTATGCGATAAAAGAAGGAGTGCTCGTTTTGGTGGTAGGAGTTGTAGTTTCTGTGGTAGAAGTAGGATCAATCGTGGTGGTGGTAGGAGTAGAAGAGCCTGTGGTAGAAGGAGGTGCTCTCGTGGTGGTGGGAGGAGTAGGAGGTTTTGTGGGAGAAGTAGGAGCGCTCGTGATATTGGCAGGAGGAGTAGTGTCTGTGGTAGAAGTAGTTGCACTCGTTGTGATGGTAGAATTAGTAGTTTCTGTGGTAGAGGTAGGAACGTTCCTGGTGGAGGTAGGTGTAGTAGTGTCTGTAGTAGAAGTAGGGGCGCCTGTGGTACTGGTGGGAGTAGTAGTGTCTGTGGTAGAAGGAGGAGCACTCGTCTTGGTGGTAAGTGTAGTATTCTCTGTGGTAGAAATAGTTGCGCTCATGATGGTAGTAGGTGTAGTAGTTTCTGTGGTAGAAGTTGGAGTGCTCGTGGTGGTGGTAGTAGTAGTTGATTCTGTGGTATATGTAGGAGTGTTCCTCATGGTGGTAGGAGAAGTAGTGTCTGTCGTCGAACTAGTGGTGCTCGTGGTGTTGGTAGGTGTAGTAGTGTCTGTTTTAGAAGTAGCAGCCCTCGTGGTGGTGGTAGGAGAAGTATTTTCTGTGGTAGAAGTACTTGAGCTCGTGCTGCAAGTAGGAGTAGTATGGTCTGTGATAGAAGTAGGAGGGCTAGTGGAGGTCGTAGGTGTTGCACGGTCTGTGGTAGAAGTAGGAGCGCTCGTGGTGGTAGTAGGAGTAGTAGTGTCTGTAGTAGAAGGTGTTGCACTCGTGCTCGTGGTAGTAGTAGTACTTTTTGTGGTAGAAGTAGGATTGCTCGTGATATTGTCAGGAATAGTATTGTCTGTGTTAGAAGTCGTTGCATTCGTTGTAGTGGTAAGAGTAGTAGTGTCTGTCGTAGAAGTAGTTGCACTCTTCATGGTGGTAGCAGTAGCATGTTCTGTGTTAGAAGTAAGAGTGCTCTTGGTGGTGGTGGGAGATGCACACTCTGTGGAAGAAGCAGAAGCGCTCGTGGTCTTGGTAGTAGTAGTTTCTCTGGTAGAAGTAGGAGAGCTCCTGGTGGTGGTGGGAGTAGTAATTTCTTTGGTAGAAGTAGGAGCGCTCATGGTGGTGGTAGGAGTAGTAGTTTCTGTGGTAATAGTAGGAGAGCTCGTGGTGGTGGTAGGTGTAGTACTGTCTGTTGTAGAAGTATGAGCAATCATGGTTGTGGTGGGAGTAGTAATGTCTGTGGTAGAAGTAGGAGCACTCGTCTTGGTGGTAGCAGTAGTATGGTCTGTAGTAGAAGTAGTTGCACTCGTGGTGGTGGTAGGGTTAGTAGTGTCTGTGGTAGAAGTAGGAGTGCTCATGGTGGTGGTAGGAGTAGTATTGTCTGTGGTAGAAGAAGGAACGCTCGTAGTGGGGGTAGGAGTAGTAGTTTCTGTAATAGTAGTAGGAGCTCTCGTGGTGGTGGTAGGTCTAACAGGGCCTGTGGAAGAAATAGGAGCGCTTGTGGAGTTGGTATGAGTAGCACAGTCTGTGGTAGAAGTAGGAGCACTCATGGGGGTGGTAGCAGTAGTAGTGTCTGTGGTAGAAGTAGGAGTGCTCATGATGGTGGCAGGAGTCGTAGTGTCTGTGGTAGAAGTAGGAGCGCCTGTGGTGGTGGTGGAAATAGTTGTGTGTGTTGTATAAGTAGTTGCACTCGTGGTGGTGGTAGGAGTAGTAGTATCTGTGGTAGAAGTAGGAGCTCTAGTGATTGTGGTAGTAGTTGTACGGTCTGCCGTAGAAGTAGGAGGGCTCGTGGTGGTGATCGGTGCAGTAGTGTCTGTGGTAGAAGTAGTTGCGCTCGTGGTGGTGGTAGAAGTAGCAGGTTCTGTGGTAGAAGTAGGAGCGCTAGTGATGGTGGTAGGAGTAGTAGTGTCTGTGGTAGGAGTAGGAGCGCTCATGGTGGTGGTAGGGGTAGTATTGTCTGTCGTAGAAGAAGGAGCGGTCCTGGTGGGGTTAGGAGTAGCTGTTTCTGTAATAGAAGTAGGAGCTTTCATGGTTGTGGTAGGAATAGCAGGGCCCGTGGAAGAAATAGGAGCGCTTTTGGTGGTGGTAAGAGTTGCACGGTGTGTGATAGAAGTAGGAGTGCTCATGGTGGTGGTAGCAGTATTAGTGTCTGTGGTAGAGGTAGGAGCGCTCGTGGTGGTGGTAGACATTGTTGTGTCTGTGGTGTGAGTAGTTGCGCTCGTGGTGGTGGTAGAAATAGTAGTTTCTGTGGTAGAAATAGTTGCACTTGTGGTGGTGGTAGCAGTAGTAGTGTCTGTGGTAGAAGTAGGAGCGCTAGTCCTGCTGGTAGTAGTTGCAGGGTCCCTGGTAGAAGTAGGAAGGCTCGTGGTGGTGATAGCAGTAGTAGTGTCTGTGGTAGAAGTAGTTGTGCTCATGGTGAGGGTAGGAGTAGTAGAGTCTGTGGTAGAAGTAGAAACACTCGTGGTGGTGGTAGGAATAGTAGTGTCTGTGATAGAATTAGGAGCGATTGTGGTGGTGGTAAGAGTAGCAGGGTCTGTGGTAGAAGTAGTTGCAATCATGGTGGTGGTAGGATTAGCAGATTCTGTGGTAGAAGAAGGGGCACTCGAGGTGGTGGTAGGAGTTGCAGTATCTGTGGTAGACGTAGGAGCGCTCGTGGTGGTGCTTGGAGTATTAGTGTCTGTGGTAGAAGTAGGAGCGTTTTTCGTGCTGTTAAGAGTAGTATTGTCCGTGGTAGTTGTAGTGGCGCTGGTGGTTGTGGTAGGAGTAGTAGTTTCTGTGGTAGAAGTAGTGGTGATGGTGGTGGAGTTAGGAGTAGCAGGTTCTGTGGTAGGAGTAGGAGCGCTAGTGGTGGTGGTAGGAGTAGTAGTGTCTGTGGTAGAAGTAGGAACGCTAGTAGTGGTGGTAGTAGTTGCACGGTCTATGGTAGAAGTAGTTGTGCTCGTGGTGGAGGTATGAGTAGCAGGTACTGTGGTAGCAGAAGGAGCACTCATGGTGGTGGTAGGAGTAGTAGTGTCTGTGGTAGAAGTAGGAGCACTAGTCTTCCTGGTAGTATTCGCACGGTCTCTGGTAGAATTAGGAAGGCTCGTCGTGGTGATAGCAATAGTAATGTCTGTGGTAGAAGTAGTTGCGTTCGTGTTGGGGGTAGAAGTAGTAGTGTTTTTGGTAGAAGTAGAAGCACTGGTGGTGGTCGTAGGAGTAGTAGTGTTTGTGGTAGAATTAGGAGCACTCATGGTGGTAGTAGAAGTAGAAGTATCTGTGGTTAAAGTAGTGGAGCTCGTGGTGGTGGTAGTAGTTGTGTCTGTGGTAGAAGTAGGAGCACTGGTGGTGTTGGTAGGACTAGTAGGGTCTTTGGTAGAAGTAGGATCTAGATAGGTATATCTGTGGTAGTAGGTCTGTTTTAGAAGTAGTTTCGCTCGTGGTGGTGGTAGGAGTACTTGTGTCTGTGGTAGAAGTACGAGTACTCGTGGTGTTGGTAGGACTAGTAGGGTCGTTGTTAGAAGTAGGATCTAGGTAGGTAGATCTGTGGTAGTAGGTCTGTGTTAGAAGTAGTTTCACTCGTGGTGTGGTAGGAGTAGCATGTTCTGTGTTAGCAGTAGGAGCGCACGTAGTGGTGGTAGGAGTTGCACTGTCTGTGGCAGAAGTAGTAGCGCTCGTGGTGGTGGTAGTCGTAGTTATTCTGGTAGAATTAGGAGAGTACTTGTTGGTGGTACGAGGAGTAGTTACTTTGGGAGAAGTAGGAGCACTCGTGGTGGTAGAAAAGTAGTTCAGTCTGTTGTAGAAGTAGGAGTCCTCGTGGCGGTGCTTGGAGTATTAATGTCTGTGGTAGAAGTCGGAGCACTCATGGTGGTGGTAGGTGTACTCTGTCTGTGGTAGAAGTAGTTTCACTCTTGGTGGAGGTAGGAGTAGTAGTTTTGGCGGTAGAAGTAGGAATCATCGTGTTGTTGGGAGGAGTAGTATTTTGTCTGGTAGAAGTAGGTTCTCTCGTGGTGGTGGTAGGATTAGAAGTGTCTGTGGAGGACGTAGTGATGCTCACAGTGGTGGTGGGAGTAGTAATGTGATTGATAAAAGTATGAGCGCTCGTGGTCGTGGCAGGAGTAGTAGTGTCTGTGGTAGAAGTAGGAGAATTCATCGTGGTGTTAGGAGTAGTAGTGTCTTTGGTAGATATAGTTGGACTCGTGGTGGTGGTAGGGGTAGTATTTTATGCGATAAAAGAAGGAGTGCTCGTTTTGGTGGTAGGAGTTGTAGTTTCTGTGGTAGAAGTAGGATCAATCGTGGTGGTGGTAGGAGTAGAAGAGCCTGTGGTAGAAGGAGGTGCTCTCGTGGTGGTGGGAGGAGTAGGAGGTTTTGTGGGAGAAGTAGGAGCGCTCGTGATATTGGCAGGAGGAGTAGTGTCTGTGGTAGAAGTAGTTGCACTCGTTGTGATGGTAGAATTAGTAGTTTCTGTGGTAGAGGTAGGAACGTTCCTGGTGGAGGTAGGTGTAGTAGTGTCTGTAGTAGAAGTAGGGGCGCCTGTGGTACTGGTGGGAGTAGTAGTGTCTGTGGTAGAAGGAGGAGCACTCGTCTTGGTGGTAAGTGTAGTATTCTCTGTGGTAGAAATAGTTGCGCTCATGATGGTAGTAGGTGTAGTAGTTTCTGTGGTAGAAGTTGGAGTGCTCGTGGTGGTGGTAGTAGTAGTTGATTCTGTGGTATATGTAGGAGTGTTCCTCATGGTGGTAGGAGAAGTAGTGTCTGTCGTCGAACTAGTGGTGCTCGTGGTGTTGGTAGGTGTAGTAGTGTCTGTTTTAGAAGTAGCAGCCCTCGTGGTGGTGGTAGGAGAAGTATTTTCTGTGGTAGAAGTACTTGAGCTCGTGCTGCAAGTAGGAGTAGTATGGTCTGTGATAGAAGTAGGAGGGCTAGTGGAGGTCGTAGGTGTTGCACGGTCTGTGGTAGAAGTAGGAGCGCTCGTGGTGGTAGTAGGAGTAGTAGTGTCTGTAGTAGAAGGTGTTGCACTCGTGCTCGTGGTAGTAGTAGTACTTTTTGTGGTAGAAGTAGGATTGCTCGTGATATTGTCAGGAATAGTATTGTCTGTGTTAGAAGTCGTTGCATTCGTTGTAGTGGTAAGAGTAGTAGTGTCTGTCGTAGAAGTAGTTGCACTCTTCATGGTGGTAGCAGTAGCATGTTCTGTGTTAGAAGTAAGAGTGCTCTTGGTGGTGGTGGGAGATGCACACTCTGTGGAAGAAGCAGAAGCGCTCGTGGTCTTGGTAGTAGTAGTTTCTCTGGTAGAAGTAGGAGAGCTCCTGGTGGTGGTGGGAGTAGTAATTTCTTTGGTAGAAGTAGGAGCGCTCATGGTGGTGGTAGGAGTAGTAGTTTCTGTGGTAATAGTAGGAGAGCTCGTGGTGGTGGTAGGTGTAGTACTGTCTGTTGTAGAAGTATGAGCAATCATGGTTGTGGTGGGAGTAGTAATGTCTGTGGTAGAAGTAGGAGCACTCGTCTTGGTGGTAGCAGTAGTATGGTCTGTAGTAGAAGTAGTTGCACTCGTGGTGGTGGTAGGGTTAGTAGTGTCTGTGGTAGAAGTAGGAGTGCTCATGGTGGTGGTAGGAGTAGTATTGTCTGTGGTAGAAGAAGGAACGCTCGTAGTGGGGGTAGGAGTAGTAGTTTCTGTAATAGTAGTAGGAGCTCTCGTGGTGGTGGTAGGTCTAACAGGGCCTGTGGAAGAAATAGGAGCGCTTGTGGAGTTGGTATGAGTAGCACAGTCTGTGGTAGAAGTAGGAGCACTCATGGGGGTGGTAGCAGTAGTAGTGTCTGTGGTAGAAGTAGGAGTGCTCATGATGGTGGCAGGAGTCGTAGTGTCTGTGGTAGAAGTAGGAGCGCCTGTGGTGGTGGTGGAAATAGTTGTGTGTGTTGTATAAGTAGTTGCACTCGTGGTGGTGGTAGGAGTAGTAGTATCTGTGGTAGAAGTAGGAGCTCTAGTGATTGTGGTAGTAGTTGTACGGTCTGCCGTAGAAGTAGGAGGGCTCGTGGTGGTGATCGGTGCAGTAGTGTCTGTGGTAGAAGTAGTTGCGCTCGTGGTGGTGGTAGAAGTAGCAGGTTCTGTGGTAGAAGTAGGAGCGCTAGTGATGGTGGTAGGAGTAGTAGTGTCTGTGGTAGGAGTAGGAGCGCTCATGGTGGTGGTAGGGGTAGTATTGTCTGTCGTAGAAGAAGGAGCGGTCCTGGTGGGGTTAGGAGTAGCTGTTTCTGTAATAGAAGTAGGAGCTTTCATGGTTGTGGTAGGAATAGCAGGGCCCGTGGAAGAAATAGGAGCGCTTTTGGTGGTGGTAAGAGTTGCACGGTGTGTGATAGAAGTAGGAGTGCTCATGGTGGTGGTAGCAGTATTAGTGTCTGTGGTAGAGGTAGGAGCGCTCGTGGTGGTGGTAGACATTGTTGTGTCTGTGGTGTGAGTAGTTGCGCTCGTGGTGGTGGTAGAAATAGTAGTTTCTGTGGTAGAAATAGTTGCACTTGTGGTGGTGGTAGCAGTAGTAGTGTCTGTGGTAGAAGTAGGAGCGCTAGTCCTGCTGGTAGTAGTTGCAGGGTCCCTGGTAGAAGTAGGAAGGCTCGTGGTGGTGATAGCAGTAGTAGTGTCTGTGGTAGAAGTAGTTGTGCTCATGGTGAGGGTAGGAGTAGTAGAGTCTGTGGTAGAAGTAGAAACACTCGTGGTGGTGGTAGGAATAGTAGTGTCTGTGATAGAATTAGGAGCGATTGTGGTGGTGGTAAGAGTAGCAGGGTCTGTGGTAGAAGTAGTTGCAATCATGGTGGTGGTAGGATTAGCAGATTCTGTGGTAGAAGAAGGGGCACTCGAGGTGGTGGTAGGAGTTGCAGTATCTGTGGTAGACGTAGGAGCGCTCGTGGTGGTGCTTGGAGTATTAGTGTCTGTGGTAGAAGTAGGAGCGTTTTTCGTGCTGTTAAGAGTAGTATTGTCCGTGGTAGTTGTAGTGGCGCTGGTGGTTGTGGTAGGAGTAGTAGTTTCTGTGGTAGAAGTAGTGGTGATGGTGGTGGAGTTAGGAGTAGCAGGTTCTGTGGTAGGAGTAGGAGCGCTAGTGGTGGTGGTAGGAGTAGTAGTGTCTGTGGTAGAAGTAGGAACGCTAGTAGTGGTGGTAGTAGTTGCACGGTCTATGGTAGAAGTAGTTGTGCTCGTGGTGGAGGTATGAGTAGCAGGTACTGTGGTAGCAGAAGGAGCACTCATGGTGGTGGTAGGAGTAGTAGTGTCTGTGGTAGAAGTAGGAGCACTAGTCTTCCTGGTAGTATTCGCACGGTCTCTGGTAGAATTAGGAAGGCTCGTCGTGGTGATAGCAATAGTAATGTCTGTGGTAGAAGTAGTTGCGTTCGTGTTGGGGGTAGAAGTAGTAGTGTTTTTGGTAGAAGTAGAAGCACTGGTGGTGGTCGTAGGAGTAGTAGTGTTTGTGGTAGAATTAGGAGCACTCATGGTGGTAGTAGAAGTAGAAGTATCTGTGGTTAAAGTAGTGGAGCTCGTGGTGGTGGTAGTAGTTGTGTCTGTGGTAGAAGTAGGAGCACTGGTGGTGTTGGTAGGACCAGTAGGGTCTTTGGTAGAAGTAGGATCTAGATAGGTATATCTGTGGTAGTAGGTCTGTTTTAGAAGTAGTTTCGCTCGTGGTGGTGGTAGGAGTACTTGTGTCTGTGGTAGAAGTACGAGTACTCGTGGTGTTGGTAGGACTAGTAGGGTCGTTGTTAGAAGTAGGATCTAGGTAGGTAGATCTGTGGTAGTAGGTCTGTGTTAGAAGTAGTTTCACTCGTGGTGTGGTAGGAGTAGCATGTTCTGTGTTAGCAGTAGGAGCGCACGTAGTGGTGGTAGGAGTTGCACTGTCTGTGGCAGAAGTAGTAGCGCTCGTGGTGGTGGTAGTCGTAGTTATTCTGGTAGAATTAGGAGAGTACTTGTTGGTGGTACGAGGAGTAGTTACTTTGGGAGAAGTAGGAGCACTCGTGGTGGTAGAAAAGTAGTTCAGTCTGTTGTAGAAGTAGGAGTCCTCGTGGCGGTGCTTGGAGTATTAATGTCTGTGGTAGAAGTCGGAGCACTCATGGTGGTGGTAGGTGTACTCTGTCTGTGGTAGAAGTAGTTTCACTCTTGGTGGAGGTAGGAGTAGTAGTTTTGGCGGTAGAAGTAGGAATCATCGTGTTGTTGGGAGGAGTAGTATTTTGTCTGGTAGAAGTAGGTTCTCTCGTGGTGGTGGTAGGATTAGAAGTGTCTGTGGAGGACGTAGTGATGCTCACAGTGGTGGTGGGAGTAGTAATGTGATTGATAAAAGTATGAGCGCTCGTGGTCGTGGCAGGAGTAGTAGTGTCTGTGGTAGAAGTAGGAGAATTCATCGTGGTGTTAGGAGTAGTAGTGTCTTTGGTAGATATAGTTGGACTCGTGGTGGTGGTAGGGGTAGTATTTTATGCGATAAAAGAAGGAGTGCTCGTTTTGGTGGTAGGAGTTGTAGTTTCTGTGGTAGAAGTAGGATCAATCGTGGTGGTGGTAGGAGTAGAAGAGCCTGTGGTAGAAGGAGGTGCTCTCGTGGTGGTGGGAGGAGTAGGAGGTTTTGTGGGAGAAGTAGGAGCGCTCGTGATATTGGCAGGAGGAGTAGTGTCTGTGGTAGAAGTAGTTGCACTCGTTGTGATGGTAGAATTAGTAGTTTCTGTGGTAGAGGTAGGAACGTTCCTGGTGGAGGTAGGTGTAGTAGTGTCTGTAGTAGAAGTAGGGGCGCCTGTGGTACTGGTGGGAGTAGTAGTGTCTGTGGTAGAAGGAGGAGCACTCGTCTTGGTGGTAAGTGTAGTATTCTCTGTGGTAGAAATAGTTGCGCTCATGATGGTAGTAGGTGTAGTAGTTTCTGTGGTAGAAGTTGGAGTGCTCGTGGTGGTGGTAGTAGTAGTTGATTCTGTGGTATATGTAGGAGTGTTCCTCATGGTGGTAGGAGAAGTAGTGTCTGTCGTCGAACTAGTGGTGCTCGTGGTGTTGGTAGGTGTAGTAGTGTCTGTTTTAGAAGTAGCAGCCCTCGTGGTGGTGGTAGGAGAAGTATTTTCTGTGGTAGAAGTACTTGAGCTCGTGCTGCAAGTAGGAGTAGTATGGTCTGTGATAGAAGTAGGAGGGCTAGTGGAGGTCGTAGGTGTTGCACGGTCTGTGGTAGAAGTAGGAGCGCTCGTGGTGGTAGTAGGAGTAGTAGTGTCTGTAGTAGAAGGTGTTGCACTCGTGCTCGTGGTAGTAGTAGTACTTTTTGTGGTAGAAGTAGGATTGCTCGTGATATTGTCAGGAATAGTATTGTCTGTGTTAGAAGTCGTTGCATTCGTTGTAGTGGTAAGAGTAGTAGTGTCTGTCGTAGAAGTAGTTGCACTCTTCATGGTGGTAGCAGTAGCATGTTCTGTGTTAGAAGTAAGAGTGCTCTTGGTGGTGGTGGGAGATGCACACTCTGTGGAAGAAGCAGAAGCGCTCGTGGTCTTGGTAGTAGTAGTTTCTCTGGTAGAAGTAGGAGAGCTCCTGGTGGTGGTGGGAGTAGTAATTTCTTTGGTAGAAGTAGGAGCGCTCATGGTGGTGGTAGGAGTAGTAGTTTCTGTGGTAATAGTAGGAGAGCTCGTGGTGGTGGTAGGTGTAGTACTGTCTGTTGTAGAAGTATGAGCAATCATGGTTGTGGTGGGAGTAGTAATGTCTGTGGTAGAAGTAGGAGCACTCGTCTTGGTGGTAGCAGTAGTATGGTCTGTAGTAGAAGTAGTTGCACTCGTGGTGGTGGTAGGGTTAGTAGTGTCTGTGGTAGAAGTAGGAGTGCTCATGGTGGTGGTAGGAGTAGTATTGTCTGTGGTACAAGAAGGAACGCTCGTAGTGGGGGTAGGAGTAGTAGTTTCTGTAATAGTAGTAGGAGCTCTCGTGGTGGTGGTAGGTCTAACAGGGCCTGTGGAAGAAATAGGAGCGCTTGTGGAGTTGGTATGAGTAGCACAGTCTGTGGTAGAAGTAGGAGCACTCATGGGGGTGGTAGCAGTAGTAGTGTCTGTGGTAGAAGTAGGAGTGCTCATGATGGTGGCAGGAGTCGTAGTGTCTGTGGTAGAAGTAGGAGCGCCTGTGGTGGTGGTGGAAATAGTTGTGTGTGTTGTATAAGTAGTTGCACTCGTGGTGGTGGTAGGAGTAGTAGTATCTGTGGTAGAAGTAGGAGCTCTAGTGATTGTGGTAGTAGTTGTACGGTCTGCCGTAGAAGTAGGAGGGCTCGTGGTGGTGATCGGTGCAGTAGTGTCTGTGGTAGAAGTAGTTGCGCTCGTGGTGGTGGTAGAAGTAGCAGGTTCTGTGGTAGAAGTAGGAGCGCTAGTGATGGTGGTAGGAGTAGTAGTGTCTGTGGTAGGAGTAGGAGCGCTCATGGTGGTGGTAGGGGTAGTATTGTCTGTCGTAGAAGAAGGAGCGGTCCTGGTGGGGTTAGGAGTAGCTGTTTCTGTAATAGAAGTAGGAGCTTTCATGGTTGTGGTAGGAATAGCAGGGCCCGTGGAAGAAATAGGAGCGCTTTTGGTGGTGGTAAGAGTTGCACGGTGTGTGATAGAAGTAGGAGTGCTCATGGTGGTGGTAGCAGTATTAGTGTCTGTGGTAGAGGTAGGAGCGCTCGTGGTGGTGGTAGACATTGTTGTGTCTGTGGTGTGAGTAGTTGCGCTCGTGGTGGTGGTAGAAATAGTAGTTTCTGTGGTAGAAATAGTTGCACTTGTGGTGGTGGTAGCAGTAGTAGTGTCTGTGGTAGAAGTAGGAGCGCTAGTCCTGCTGGTAGTAGTTGCAGGGTCCCTGGTAGAAGTAGGAAGGCTCGTGGTGGTGATAGCAGTAGTAGTGTCTGTGGTAGAAGTAGTTGTGCTCATGGTGAGGGTAGGAGTAGTAGAGTCTGTGGTAGAAGTAGAAACACTCGTGGTGGTGGTAGGAATAGTAGTGTCTGTGATAGAATTAGGAGCGATTGTGGTGGTGGTAAGAGTAGCAGGGTCTGTGGTAGAAGTAGTTGCAATCATGGTGGTGGTAGGATTAGCAGATTCTGTGGTAGAAGAAGGGGCACTCGAGGTGGTGGTAGGAGTTGCAGTATCTGTGGTAGACGTAGGAGCGCTCGTGGTGGTGCTTGGAGTATTAGTGTCTGTGGTAGAAGTAGGAGCGTTTTTCGTGCTGTTAAGAGTAGTATTGTCCGTGGTAGTTGTAGTGGCGCTGGTGGTTGTGGTAGGAGTAGTAGTTTCTGTGGTAGAAGTAGTGGTGATGGTGGTGGAGTTAGGAGTAGCAGGTTCTGTGGTAGGAGTAGGAGCGCTAGTGGTGGTGGTAGGAGTAGTAGTGTCTGTGGTAGAAGTAGGAACGCTAGTAGTGGTGGTAGTAGTTGCACGGTCTATGGTAGAAGTAGTTGTGCTCGTGGTGGAGGTATGAGTAGCAGGTACTGTGGTAGCAGAAGGAGCACTCATGGTGGTGGTAGGAGTAGTAGTGTCTGTGGTAGAAGTAGGAGCACTAGTCTTCCTGGTAGTATTCGCACGGTCTCTGGTAGAATTAGGAAGGCTCGTCGTGGTGATAGCAATAGTAATGTCTGTGGTAGAAGTAGTTGCGTTCGTGTTGGGGGTAGAAGTAGTAGTGTTTTTGGTAGAAGTAGAAGCACTGGTGGTGGTCGTAGGAGTAGTAGTGTTTGTGGTAGAATTAGGAGCACTCATGGTGGTAGTAGAAGTAGAAGTATCTGTGGTTAAAGTAGTGGAGCTCGTGGTGGTGGTAGTAGTTGTGTCTGTGGTAGAAGTAGGAGCACTGGTGGTGTTGGTAGGACTAGTAGGGTCTTTGGTAGAAGTAGGATCTAGATAGGTATATCTGTGGTAGTAGGTCTGTTTTAGAAGTAGTTTCGCTCGTGGTGGTGGTAGGAGTACTTGTGTCTGTGGTAGAAGTACGAGTACTCGTGGTGTTGGTAGGACTAGTAGGGTCGTTGTTAGAAGTAGGATCTAGGTAGGTAGATCTGTGGTAGTAGGTCTGTGTTAGAAGTAGTTTCACTCGTGGTGTGGTAGGAGTAGCATGTTCTGTGTTAGCAGTAGGAGCGCACGTAGTGGTGGTAGGAGTTGCACTGTCTGTGGCAGAAGTAGTAGCGCTCGTGGTGGTGGTAGTCGTAGTTATTCTGGTAGAATTAGGAGAGTACTTGTTGGTGGTACGAGGAGTAGTTACTTTGGGAGAAGTAGGAGCACTCGTGGTGGTAGAAAAGTAGTTCAGTCTGTTGTAGAAGTAGGAGTCCTCGTGGCGGTGCTTGGAGTATTAATGTCTGTGGTAGAAGTCGGAGCACTCATGGTGGTGGTAGGTGTACTCTGTCTGTGGTAGAAGTAGTTTCACTCTTGGTGGAGGTAGGAGTAGTAGTTTTGGCGGTAGAAGTAGGAATCATCGTGTTGTTGGGAGGAGTAGTATTTTGTCTGGTAGAAGTAGGTTCTCTCGTGGTGGTGGTAGGATTAGAAGTGTCTGTGGAGGACGTAGTGATGCTCACAGTGGTGGTGGGAGTAGTAATGTGATTGATAAAAGTATGAGCGCTCGTGGTCGTGGCAGGAGTAGTAGTGTCTGTGGTAGAAGTAGGAGAATTCATCGTGGTGTTAGGAGTAGTAGTGTCTTTGGTAGATATAGTTGGACTCGTGGTGGTGGTAGGGGTAGTATTTTATGCGATAAAAGAAGGAGTGCTCGTTTTGGTGGTAGGAGTTGTAGTTTCTGTGGTAGAAGTAGGATCAATCGTGGTGGTGGTAGGAGTAGAAGAGCCTGTGGTAGAAGGAGGTGCTCTCGTGGTGGTGGGAGGAGTAGGAGGTTTTGTGGGAGAAGTAGGAGCGCTCGTGATATTGGCAGGAGGAGTAGTGTCTGTGGTAGAAGTAGTTGCACTCGTTGTGATGGTAGAATTAGTAGTTTCTGTGGTAGAGGTAGGAACGTTCCTGGTGGAGGTAGGTGTAGTAGTGTCTGTAGTAGAAGTAGGGGCGCCTGTGGTACTGGTGGGAGTAGTAGTGTCTGTGGTAGAAGGAGGAGCACTCGTCTTGGTGGTAAGTGTAGTATTCTCTGTGGTAGAAATAGTTGCGCTCATGATGGTAGTAGGTGTAGTAGTTTCTGTGGTAGAAGTTGGAGTGCTCGTGGTGGTGGTAGTAGTAGTTGATTCTGTGGTATATGTAGGAGTGTTCCTCATGGTGGTAGGAGAAGTAGTGTCTGTCGTCGAACTAGTGGTGCTCGTGGTGTTGGTAGGTGTAGTAGTGTCTGTTTTAGAAGTAGCAGCCCTCGTGGTGGTGGTAGGAGAAGTATTTTCTGTGGTAGAAGTACTTGAGCTCGTGCTGCAAGTAGGAGTAGTATGGTCTGTGATAGAAGTAGGAGGGCTAGTGGAGGTCGTAGGTGTTGCACGGTCTGTGGTAGAAGTAGGAGCGCTCGTGGTGGTAGTAGGAGTAGTAGTGTCTGTAGTAGAAGGTGTTGCACTCGTGCTCGTGGTAGTAGTAGTACTTTTTGTGGTAGAAGTAGGATTGCTCGTGATATTGTCAGGAATAGTATTGTCTGTGTTAGAAGTCGTTGCATTCGTTGTAGTGGTAAGAGTAGTAGTGTCTGTCGTAGAAGTAGTTGCACTCTTCATGGTGGTAGCAGTAGCATGTTCTGTGTTAGAAGTAAGAGTGCTCTTGGTGGTGGTGGGAGATGCACACTCTGTGGAAGAAGCAGAAGCGCTCGTGGTCTTGGTAGTAGTAGTTTCTCTGGTAGAAGTAGGAGAGCTCCTGGTGGTGGTGGGAGTAGTAATTTCTTTGGTAGAAGTAGGAGCGCTCATGGTGGTGGTAGGAGTAGTAGTTTCTGTGGTAATAGTAGGAGAGCTCGTGGTGGTGGTAGGTGTAGTACTGTCTGTTGTAGAAGTATGAGCAATCATGGTTGTGGTGGGAGTAGTAATGTCTGTGGTAGAAGTAGGAGCACTCGTCTTGGTGGTAGCAGTAGTATGGTCTGTAGTAGAAGTAGTTGCACTCGTGGTGGTGGTAGGGTTAGTAGTGTCTGTGGTAGAAGTAGGAGTGCTCATGGTGGTGGTAGGAGTAGTATTGTCTGTGGTAGAAGAAGGAACGCTCGTAGTGGGGGTAGGAGTAGTAGTTTCTGTAATAGTAGTAGGAGCTCTCGTGGTGGTGGTAGGTCTAACAGGGCCTGTGGAAGAAATAGGAGCGCTTGTGGAGTTGGTATGAGTAGCACAGTCTGTGGTAGAAGTAGGAGCACTCATGGGGGTGGTAGCAGTAGTAGTGTCTGTGGTAGAAGTAGGAGTGCTCATGATGGTGGCAGGAGTCGTAGTGTCTGTGGTAGAAGTAGGAGCGCCTGTGGTGGTGGTGGAAATAGTTGTGTGTGTTGTATAAGTAGTTGCACTCGTGGTGGTGGTAGGAGTAGTAGTATCTGTGGTAGAAGTAGGAGCTCTAGTGATTGTGGTAGTAGTTGTACGGTCTGCCGTAGAAGTAGGAGGGCTCGTGGTGGTGATCGGTGCAGTAGTGTCTGTGGTAGAAGTAGTTGCGCTCGTGGTGGTGGTAGAAGTAGCAGGTTCTGTGGTAGAAGTAGGAGCGCTAGTGATGGTGGTAGGAGTAGTAGTGTCTGTGGTAGGAGTAGGAGCGCTCATGGTGGTGGTAGGGGTAGTATTGTCTGTCGTAGAAGAAGGAGCGGTCCTGGTGGGGTTAGGAGTAGCTGTTTCTGTAATAGAAGTAGGAGCTTTCATGGTTGTGGTAGGAATAGCAGGGCCCGTGGAAGAAATAGGAGCGCTTTTGGTGGTGGTAAGAGTTGCACGGTGTGTGATAGAAGTAGGAGTGCTCATGGTGGTGGTAGCAGTATTAGTGTCTGTGGTAGAGGTAGGAGCGCTCGTGGTGGTGGTAGACATTGTTGTGTCTGTGGTGTGAGTAGTTGCGCTCGTGGTGGTGGTAGAAATAGTAGTTTCTGTGGTAGAAATAGTTGCACTTGTGGTGGTGGTAGCAGTAGTAGTGTCTGTGGTAGAAGTAGGAGCGCTAGTCCTGCTGGTAGTAGTTGCAGGGTCCCTGGTAGAAGTAGGAAGGCTCGTGGTGGTGATAGCAGTAGTAGTGTCTGTGGTAGAAGTAGTTGTGCTCATGGTGAGGGTAGGAGTAGTAGAGTCTGTGGTAGAAGTAGAAACACTCGTGGTGGTGGTAGGAATAGTAGTGTCTGTGATAGAATTAGGAGCGATTGTGGTGGTGGTAAGAGTAGCAGGGTCTGTGGTAGAAGTAGTTGCAATCATGGTGGTGGTAGGATTAGCAGATTCTGTGGTAGAAGAAGGGGCACTCGAGGTGGTGGTAGGAGTTGCAGTATCTGTGGTAGACGTAGGAGCGCTCGTGGTGGTGCTTGGAGTATTAGTGTCTGTGGTAGAAGTAGGAGCGTTTTTCGTGCTGTTAAGAGTAGTATTGTCCGTGGTAGTTGTAGTGGCGCTGGTGGTTGTGGTAGGAGTAGTAGTTTCTGTGGTAGAAGTAGTGGTGATGGTGGTGGAGTTAGGAGTAGCAGGTTCTGTGGTAGGAGTAGGAGCGCTAGTGGTGGTGGTAGGAGTAGTAGTGTCTGTGGTAGAAGTAGGAACGCTAGTAGTGGTGGTAGTAGTTGCACGGTCTATGGTAGAAGTAGTTGTGCTCGTGGTGGAGGTATGAGTAGCAGGTACTGTGGTAGCAGAAGGAGCACTCATGGTGGTGGTAGGAGTAGTAGTGTCTGTGGTAGAAGTAGGAGCACTAGTCTTCCTGGTAGTATTCGCACGGTCTCTGGTAGAATTAGGAAGGCTCGTCGTGGTGATAGCAATAGTAATGTCTGTGGTAGAAGTAGTTGCGTTCGTGTTGGGGGTAGAAGTAGTAGTGTTTTTGGTAGAAGTAGAAGCACTGGTGGTGGTCGTAGGAGTAGTAGTGTTTGTGGTAGAATTAGGAGCACTCATGGTGGTAGTAGAAGTAGAAGTATCTGTGGTTAAAGTAGTGGAGCTCGTGGTGGTGGTAGTAGTTGTGTCTGTGGTAGAAGTAGGAGCACTGGTGGTGTTGGTAGGACTAGTAGGGTCTTTGGTAGAAGTAGGATCTAGATAGGTATATCTGTGGTAGTAGGTCTGTTTTAGAAGTAGTTTCGCTCGTGGTGGTGGTAGGAGTACTTGTGTCTGTGGTAGAAGTACGAGTACTCGTGGTGTTGGTAGGACTAGTAGGGTCGTTGTTAGAAGTAGGATCTAGGTAGGTAGATCTGTGGTAGTAGGTCTGTGTTAGAAGTAGTTTCACTCGTGGTGTGGTAGGAGTAGCATGTTCTGTGTTAGCAGTAGGAGCGCACGTAGTGGTGGTAGGAGTTGCACTGTCTGTGGCAGAAGTAGTAGCGCTCGTGGTGGTGGTAGTCGTAGTTATTCTGGTAGAATTAGGAGAGTACTTGTTGGTGGTACGAGGAGTAGTTACTTTGGGAGAAGTAGGAGCACTCGTGGTGGTAGAAAAGTAGTTCAGTCTGTTGTAGAAGTAGGAGTCCTCGTGGCGGTGCTTGGAGTATTAATGTCTGTGGTAGAAGTCGGAGCACTCATGGTGGTGGTAGGTGTACTCTGTCTGTGGTAGAAGTAGTTTCACTCTTGGTGGAGGTAGGAGTAGTAGTTTTGGCGGTAGAAGTAGGAATCATCGTGTTGTTGGGAGGAGTAGTATTTTGTCTGGTAGAAGTAGGTTCTCTCGTGGTGGTGGTAGGATTAGAAGTGTCTGTGGAGGACGTAGTGATGCTCACAGTGGTGGTGGGAGTAGTAATGTGATTGATAAAAGTATGAGCGCTCGTGGTCGTGGCAGGAGTAGTAGTGTCTGTGGTAGAAGTAGGAGAATTCATCGTGGTGTTAGGAGTAGTAGTGTCTTTGGTAGATATAGTTGGACTCGTGGTGGTGGTAGGGGTAGTATTTTATGCGATAAAAGAAGGAGTGCTCGTTTTGGTGGTAGGAGTTGTAGTTTCTGTGGTAGAAGTAGGATCAATCGTGGTGGTGGTAGGAGTAGAAGAGCCTGTGGTAGAAGGAGGTGCTCTCGTGGTGGTGGGAGGAGTAGGAGGTTTTGTGGGAGAAGTAGGAGCGCTCGTGATATTGGCAGGAGGAGTAGTGTCTGTGGTAGAAGTAGTTGCACTCGTTGTGATGGTAGAATTAGTAGTTTCTGTGGTAGAGGTAGGAACGTTCCTGGTGGAGGTAGGTGTAGTAGTGTCTGTAGTAGAAGTAGGGGCGCCTGTGGTACTGGTGGGAGTAGTAGTGTCTGTGGTAGAAGGAGGAGCACTCGTCTTGGTGGTAAGTGTAGTATTCTCTGTGGTAGAAATAGTTGCGCTCATGATGGTAGTAGGTGTAGTAGTTTCTGTGGTAGAAGTTGGAGTGCTCGTGGTGGTGGTAGTAGTAGTTGATTCTGTGGTATATGTAGGAGTGTTCCTCATGGTGGTAGGAGAAGTAGTGTCTGTCGTCGAACTAGTGGTGCTCGTGGTGTTGGTAGGTGTAGTAGTGTCTGTTTTAGAAGTAGCAGCCCTCGTGGTGGTGGTAGGAGAAGTATTTTCTGTGGTAGAAGTACTTGAGCTCGTGCTGCAAGTAGGAGTAGTATGGTCTGTGATAGAAGTAGGAGGGCTAGTGGAGGTCGTAGGTGTTGCACGGTCTGTGGTAGAAGTAGGAGCGCTCGTGGTGGTAGTAGGAGTAGTAGTGTCTGTAGTAGAAGGTGTTGCACTCGTGCTCGTGGTAGTAGTAGTACTTTTTGTGGTAGAAGTAGGATTGCTCGTGATATTGTCAGGAATAGTATTGTCTGTGTTAGAAGTCGTTGCATTCGTTGTAGTGGTAAGAGTAGTAGTGTCTGTCGTAGAAGTAGTTGCACTCTTCATGGTGGTAGCAGTAGCATGTTCTGTGTTAGAAGTAAGAGTGCTCTTGGTGGTGGTGGGAGATGCACACTCTGTGGAAGAAGCAGAAGCGCTCGTGGTCTTGGTAGTAGTAGTTTCTCTGGTAGAAGTAGGAGAGCTCCTGGTGGTGGTGGGAGTAGTAATTTCTTTGGTAGAAGTAGGAGCGCTCATGGTGGTGGTAGGAGTAGTAGTTTCTGTGGTAATAGTAGGAGAGCTCGTGGTGGTGGTAGGTGTAGTACTGTCTGTTGTAGAAGTATGAGCAATCATGGTTGTGGTGGGAGTAGTAATGTCTGTGGTAGAAGTAGGAGCACTCGTCTTGGTGGTAGCAGTAGTATGGTCTGTAGTAGAAGTAGTTGCACTCGTGGTGGTGGTAGGGTTAGTAGTGTCTGTGGTAGAAGTAGGAGTGCTCATGGTGGTGGTAGGAGTAGTATTGTCTGTGGTAGAAGAAGGAACGCTCGTAGTGGGGGTAGGAGTAGTAGTTTCTGTAATAGTAGTAGGAGCTCTCGTGGTGGTGGTAGGTCTAACAGGGCCTGTGGAAGAAATAGGAGCGCTTGTGGAGTTGGTATGAGTAGCACAGTCTGTGGTAGAAGTAGGAGCACTCATGGGGGTGGTAGCAGTAGTAGTGTCTGTGGTAGAAGTAGGAGTGCTCATGATGGTGGCAGGAGTCGTAGTGTCTGTGGTAGAAGTAGGAGCGCCTGTGGTGGTGGTGGAAATAGTTGTGTGTGTTGTATAAGTAGTTGCACTCGTGGTGGTGGTAGGAGTAGTAGTATCTGTGGTAGAAGTAGGAGCTCTAGTGATTGTGGTAGTAGTTGTACGGTCTGCCGTAGAAGTAGGAGGGCTCGTGGTGGTGATCGGTGCAGTAGTGTCTGTGGTAGAAGTAGTTGCGCTCGTGGTGGTGGTAGAAGTAGCAGGTTCTGTGGTAGAAGTAGGAGCGCTAGTGATGGTGGTAGGAGTAGTAGTGTCTGTGGTAGGAGTAGGAGCGCTCATGGTGGTGGTAGGGGTAGTATTGTCTGTCGTAGAAGAAGGAGCGGTCCTGGTGGGGTTAGGAGTAGCTGTTTCTGTAATAGAAGTAGGAGCTTTCATGGTTGTGGTAGGAATAGCAGGGCCCGTGGAAGAAATAGGAGCGCTTTTGGTGGTGGTAAGAGTTGCACGGTGTGTGATAGAAGTAGGAGTGCTCATGGTGGTGGTAGCAGTATTAGTGTCTGTGGTAGAGGTAGGAGCGCTCGTGGTGGTGGTAGACATTGTTGTGTCTGTGGTGTGAGTAGTTGCGCTCGTGGTGGTGGTAGAAATAGTAGTTTCTGTGGTAGAAATAGTTGCACTTGTGGTGGTGGTAGCAGTAGTAGTGTCTGTGGTAGAAGTAGGAGCGCTAGTCCTGCTGGTAGTAGTTGCAGGGTCCCTGGTAGAAGTAGGAAGGCTCGTGGTGGTGATAGCAGTAGTAGTGTCTGTGGTAGAAGTAGTTGTGCTCATGGTGAGGGTAGGAGTAGTAGAGTCTGTGGTAGAAGTAGAAACACTCGTGGTGGTGGTAGGAATAGTAGTGTCTGTGATAGAATTAGGAGCGATTGTGGTGGTGGTAAGAGTAGCAGGGTCTGTGGTAGAAGTAGTTGCAATCATGGTGGTGGTAGGATTAGCAGATTCTGTGGTAGAAGAAGGGGCACTCGAGGTGGTGGTAGGAGTTGCAGTATCTGTGGTAGACGTAGGAGCGCTCGTGGTGGTGCTTGGAGTATTAGTGTCTGTGGTAGAAGTAGGAGCGTTTTTCGTGCTGTTAAGAGTAGTATTGTCCGTGGTAGTTGTAGTGGCGCTGGTGGTTGTGGTAGGAGTAGTAGTTTCTGTGGTAGAAGTAGTGGTGATGGTGGTGGAGTTAGGAGTAGCAGGTTCTGTGGTAGGAGTAGGAGCGCTAGTGGTGGTGGTAGGAGTAGTAGTGTCTGTGGTAGAAGTAGGAACGCTAGTAGTGGTGGTAGTAGTTGCACGGTCTATGGTAGAAGTAGTTGTGCTCGTGGTGGAGGTATGAGTAGCAGGTACTGTGGTAGCAGAAGGAGCACTCATGGTGGTGGTAGGAGTAGTAGTGTCTGTGGTAGAAGTAGGAGCACTAGTCTTCCTGGTAGTATTCGCACGGTCTCTGGTAGAATTAGGAAGGCTCGTCGTGGTGATAGCAATAGTAATGTCTGTGGTAGAAGTAGTTGCGTTCGTGTTGGGGGTAGAAGTAGTAGTGTTTTTGGTAGAAGTAGAAGCACTGGTGGTGGTCGTAGGAGTAGTAGTGTTTGTGGTAGAATTAGGAGCACTCATGGTGGTAGTAGAAGTAGAAGTATCTGTGGTTAAAGTAGTGGAGCTCGTGGTGGTGGTAGTAGTTGTGTCTGTGGTAGAAGTAGGAGCACTGGTGGTGTTGGTAGGACCAGTAGGGTCTTTGGTAGAAGTAGGATCTAGATAGGTATATCTGTGGTAGTAGGTCTGTTTTAGAAGTAGTTTCGCTCGTGGTGGTGGTAGGAGTACTTGTGTCTGTGGTAGAAGTACGAGTACTCGTGGTGTTGGTAGGACTAGTAGGGTCGTTGTTAGAAGTAGGATCTAGGTAGGTAGATCTGTGGTAGTAGGTCTGTGTTAGAAGTAGTTTCACTCGTGGTGTGGTAGGAGTAGCATGTTCTGTGTTAGCAGTAGGAGCGCACGTAGTGGTGGTAGGAGTTGCACTGTCTGTGGCAGAAGTAGTAGCGCTCGTGGTGGTGGTAGTCGTAGTTATTCTGGTAGAATTAGGAGAGTACTTGTTGGTGGTACGAGGAGTAGTTACTTTGGGAGAAGTAGGAGCACTCGTGGTGGTAGAAAAGTAGTTCAGTCTGTTGTAGAAGTAGGAGTCCTCGTGGCGGTGCTTGGAGTATTAATGTCTGTGGTAGAAGTAGGAGCACTCATGGTGGTGGTAGGTGTACTCTGTCTGTGGTAGAAGTAGTTGCACTCGTTGTGATGGTAGAATTAGTAGTTTCTGTGGTAGAGGTAGGAACGTTCCTGGTGGAGGTAGGTGTAGTAGTGTCTGTAGTAGAAGTAGGGGCGCCTGTGGTACTGGTGGGAGTAGTAGTGTCTGTGGTAGAAGGAGGAGCACTCGTCTTGGTGGTAAGTGTAGTATTCTCTGTGGTAGAAATAGTTGCGCTCATGATGGTAGTAGGTGTAGTAGTTTCTGTGGTAGAAGTTGGAGTGCTCGTGGTGGTGGTAGTAGTAGTTGATTCTGTGGTATATGTAGGAGTGTTCCTCATGGTGGTAGGAGAAGTAGTGTCTGTCGTCGAACTAGTGGTGCTCGTGGTGTTGGTAGGTGTAGTAGTGTCTGTTTTAGAAGTAGCAGCCCTCGTGGTGGTGGTAGGAGAAGTATTTTCTGTGGTAGAAGTACTTGAGCTCGTGCTGCAAGTAGGAGTAGTATGGTCTGTGATAGAAGTAGGAGGGCTAGTGGAGGTCGTAGGTGTTGCACGGTCTGTGGTAGAAGTAGGAGCGCTCGTGGTGGTAGTAGGAGTAGTAGTGTCTGTAGTAGAAGGTGTTGCACTCGTGCTCGTGGTAGTAGTAGTACTTTTTGTGGTAGAAGTAGGATTGCTCGTGATATTGTCAGGAATAGTATTGTCTGTGTTAGAAGTCGTTGCATTCGTTGTAGTGGTAAGAGTAGTAGTGTCTGTCGTAGAAGTAGTTGCACTCTTCATGGTGGTAGCAGTAGCATGTTCTGTGTTAGAAGTAAGAGTGCTCTTGGTGGTGGTGGGAGATGCACACTCTGTGGAAGAAGCAGAAGCGCTCGTGGTCTTGGTAGTAGTAGTTTCTCTGGTAGAAGTAGGAGAGCTCCTGGTGGTGGTGGGAGTAGTAATTTCTTTGGTAGAAGTAGGAGCGCTCATGGTGGTGGTAGGAGTAGTAGTTTCTGTGGTAATAGTAGGAGAGCTCGTGGTGGTGGTAGGTGTAGTACTGTCTGTTGTAGAAGTATGAGCAATCATGGTTGTGGTGGGAGTAGTAATGTCTGTGGTAGAAGTAGGAGCACTCGTCTTGGTGGTAGCAGTAGTATGGTCTGTAGTAGAAGTAGTTGCACTCGTGGTGGTGGTAGGGTTAGTAGTGTCTGTGGTAGAAGTAGGAGTGCTCATGGTGGTGGTAGGAGTAGTATTGTCTGTGGTACAAGAAGGAACGCTCGTAGTGGGGGTAGGAGTAGTAGTTTCTGTAATAGTAGTAGGAGCTCTCGTGGTGGTGGTAGGTCTAACAGGGCCTGTGGAAGAAATAGGAGCGCTTGTGGAGTTGGTATGAGTAGCACAGTCTGTGGTAGAAGTAGGAGCACTCATGGGGGTGGTAGCAGTAGTAGTGTCTGTGGTAGAAGTAGGAGTGCTCATGATGGTGGCAGGAGTCGTAGTGTCTGTGGTAGAAGTAGGAGCGCCTGTGGTGGTGGTGGAAATAGTTGTGTGTGTTGTATAAGTAGTTGCACTCGTGGTGGTGGTAGGAGTAGTAGTATCTGTGGTAGAAGTAGGAGCTCTAGTGATTGTGGTAGTAGTTGTACGGTCTGCCGTAGAAGTAGGAGGGCTCGTGGTGGTGATCGGTGCAGTAGTGTCTGTGGTAGAAGTAGTTGCGCTCGTGGTGGTGGTAGAAGTAGCAGGTTCTGTGGTAGAAGTAGGAGCGCTAGTGATGGTGGTAGGAGTAGTAGTGTCTGTGGTAGGAGTAGGAGCGCTCATGGTGGTGGTAGGGGTAGTATTGTCTGTCGTAGAAGAAGGAGCGGTCCTGGTGGGGTTAGGAGTAGCTGTTTCTGTAATAGAAGTAGGAGCTTTCATGGTTGTGGTAGGAATAGCAGGGCCCGTGGAAGAAATAGGAGCGCTTTTGGTGGTGGTAAGAGTTGCACGGTGTGTGATAGAAGTAGGAGTGCTCATGGTGGTGGTAGCAGTATTAGTGTCTGTGGTAGAGGTAGGAGCGCTCGTGGTGGTGGTAGACATTGTTGTGTCTGTGGTGTGAGTAGTTGCGCTCGTGGTGGTGGTAGAAATAGTAGTTTCTGTGGTAGAAATAGTTGCACTTGTGGTGGTGGTAGCAGTAGTAGTGTCTGTGGTAGAAGTAGGAGCGCTAGTCCTGCTGGTAGTAGTTGCAGGGTCCCTGGTAGAAGTAGGAAGGCTCGTGGTGGTGATAGCAGTAGTAGTGTCTGTGGTAGAAGTAGTTGTGCTCATGGTGAGGGTAGGAGTAGTAGAGTCTGTGGTAGAAGTAGAAACACTCGTGGTGGTGGTAGGAATAGTAGTGTCTGTGATAGAATTAGGAGCGATTGTGGTGGTGGTAAGAGTAGCAGGGTCTGTGGTAGAAGTAGTTGCAATCATGGTGGTGGTAGGATTAGCAGATTCTGTGGTAGAAGAAGGGGCACTCGAGGTGGTGGTAGGAGTTGCAGTATCTGTGGTAGACGTAGGAGCGCTCGTGGTGGTGCTTGGAGTATTAGTGTCTGTGGTAGAAGTAGGAGCGTTTTTCGTGCTGTTAAGAGTAGTATTGTCCGTGGTAGTTGTAGTGGCGCTGGTGGTTGTGGTAGGAGTAGTAGTTTCTGTGGTAGAAGTAGTGGTGATGGTGGTGGAGTTAGGAGTAGCAGGTTCTGTGGTAGGAGTAGGAGCGCTAGTGGTGGTGGTAGGAGTAGTAGTGTCTGTGGTAGAAGTAGGAACGCTAGTAGTGGTGGTAGTAGTTGCACGGTCTATGGTAGAAGTAGTTGTGCTCGTGGTGGAGGTATGAGTAGCAGGTACTGTGGTAGCAGAAGGAGCACTCATGGTGGTGGTAGGAGTAGTAGTGTCTGTGGTAGAAGTAGGAGCACTAGTCTTCCTGGTAGTATTCGCACGGTCTCTGGTAGAATTAGGAAGGCTCGTCGTGGTGATAGCAATAGTAATGTCTGTGGTAGAAGTAGTTGCGTTCGTGTTGGGGGTAGAAGTAGTAGTGTTTTTGGTAGAAGTAGAAGCACTGGTGGTGGTCGTAGGAGTAGTAGTGTTTGTGGTAGAATTAGGAGCACTCATGGTGGTAGTAGAAGTAGAAGTATCTGTGGTTAAAGTAGTGGAGCTCGTGGTGGTGGTAGTAGTTGTGTCTGTGGTAGAAGTAGGAGCACTGGTGGTGTTGGTAGGACTAGTAGGGTCTTTGGTAGAAGTAGGATCTAGATAGGTATATCTGTGGTAGTAGGTCTGTTTTAGAAGTAGTTTCGCTCGTGGTGGTGGTAGGAGTACTTGTGTCTGTGGTAGAAGTACGAGTACTCGTGGTGTTGGTAGGACTAGTAGGGTCGTTGTTAGAAGTAGGATCTAGGTAGGTAGATCTGTGGTAGTAGGTCTGTGTTAGAAGTAGTTTCACTCGTGGTGTGGTAGGAGTAGCATGTTCTGTGTTAGCAGTAGGAGCGCACGTAGTGGTGGTAGGAGTTGCACTGTCTGTGGCAGAAGTAGTAGCGCTCGTGGTGGTGGTAGTCGTAGTTATTCTGGTAGAATTAGGAGAGTACTTGTTGGTGGTACGAGGAGTAGTTACTTTGGGAGAAGTAGGAGCACTCGTGGTGGTAGAAAAGTAGTTCAGTCTGTTGTAGAAGTAGGAGTCCTCGTGGCGGTGCTTGGAGTATTAATGTCTGTGGTAGAAGTCGGAGCACTCATGGTGGTGGTAGGTGTACTCTGTCTGTGGTAGAAGTAGTTTCACTCTTGGTGGAGGTAGGAGTAGTAGTTTTGGCGGTAGAAGTAGGAATCATCGTGTTGTTGGGAGGAGTAGTATTTTGTCTGGTAGAAGTAGGTTCTCTCGTGGTGGTGGTAGGATTAGAAGTGTCTGTGGAGGACGTAGTGATGCTCACAGTGGTGGTGGGAGTAGTAATGTGATTGATAAAAGTATGAGCGCTCGTGGTCGTGGCAGGAGTAGTAGTGTCTGTGGTAGAAGTAGGAGAATTCATCGTGGTGTTAGGAGTAGTAGTGTCTTTGGTAGATATAGTTGGACTCGTGGTGGTGGTAGGGGTAGTATTTTATGCGATAAAAGAAGGAGTGCTCGTTTTGGTGGTAGGAGTTGTAGTTTCTGTGGTAGAAGTAGGATCAATCGTGGTGGTGGTAGGAGTAGAAGAGCCTGTGGTAGAAGGAGGTGCTCTCGTGGTGGTGGGAGGAGTAGGAGGTTTTGTGGGAGAAGTAGGAGCGCTCGTGATATTGGCAGGAGGAGTAGTGTCTGTGGTAGAAGTAGTTGCACTCGTTGTGATGGTAGAATTAGTAGTTTCTGTGGTAGAGGTAGGAACGTTCCTGGTGGAGGTAGGTGTAGTAGTGTCTGTAGTAGAAGTAGGGGCGCCTGTGGTACTGGTGGGAGTAGTAGTGTCTGTGGTAGAAGGAGGAGCACTCGTCTTGGTGGTAAGTGTAGTATTCTCTGTGGTAGAAATAGTTGCGCTCATGATGGTAGTAGGTGTAGTAGTTTCTGTGGTAGAAGTTGGAGTGCTCGTGGTGGTGGTAGTAGTAGTTGATTCTGTGGTATATGTAGGAGTGTTCCTCATGGTGGTAGGAGAAGTAGTGTCTGTCGTCGAACTAGTGGTGCTCGTGGTGTTGGTAGGTGTAGTAGTGTCTGTTTTAGAAGTAGCAGCCCTCGTGGTGGTGGTAGGAGAAGTATTTTCTGTGGTAGAAGTACTTGAGCTCGTGCTGCAAGTAGGAGTAGTATGGTCTGTGATAGAAGTAGGAGGGCTAGTGGAGGTCGTAGGTGTTGCACGGTCTGTGGTAGAAGTAGGAGCGCTCGTGGTGGTAGTAGGAGTAGTAGTGTCTGTAGTAGAAGGTGTTGCACTCGTGCTCGTGGTAGTAGTAGTACTTTTTGTGGTAGAAGTAGGATTGCTCGTGATATTGTCAGGAATAGTATTGTCTGTGTTAGAAGTCGTTGCATTCGTTGTAGTGGTAAGAGTAGTAGTGTCTGTCGTAGAAGTAGTTGCACTCTTCATGGTGGTAGCAGTAGCATGTTCTGTGTTAGAAGTAAGAGTGCTCTTGGTGGTGGTGGGAGATGCACACTCTGTGGAAGAAGCAGAAGCGCTCGTGGTCTTGGTAGTAGTAGTTTCTCTGGTAGAAGTAGGAGAGCTCCTGGTGGTGGTGGGAGTAGTAATTTCTTTGGTAGAAGTAGGAGCGCTCATGGTGGTGGTAGGAGTAGTAGTTTCTGTGGTAATAGTAGGAGAGCTCGTGGTGGTGGTAGGTGTAGTACTGTCTGTTGTAGAAGTATGAGCAATCATGGTTGTGGTGGGAGTAGTAATGTCTGTGGTAGAAGTAGGAGCACTCGTCTTGGTGGTAGCAGTAGTATGGTCTGTAGTAGAAGTAGTTGCACTCGTGGTGGTGGTAGGGTTAGTAGTGTCTGTGGTAGAAGTAGGAGTGCTCATGGTGGTGGTAGGAGTAGTATTGTCTGTGGTACAAGAAGGAACGCTCGTAGTGGGGGTAGGAGTAGTAGTTTCTGTAATAGTAGTAGGAGCTCTCGTGGTGGTGGTAGGTCTAACAGGGCCTGTGGAAGAAATAGGAGCGCTTGTGGAGTTGGTATGAGTAGCACAGTCTGTGGTAGAAGTAGGAGCACTCATGGGGGTGGTAGCAGTAGTAGTGTCTGTGGTAGAAGTAGGAGTGCTCATGATGGTGGCAGGAGTCGTAGTGTCTGTGGTAGAAGTAGGAGCGCCTGTGGTGGTGGTGGAAATAGTTGTGTGTGTTGTATAAGTAGTTGCACTCGTGGTGGTGGTAGGAGTAGTAGTATCTGTGGTAGAAGTAGGAGCTCTAGTGATTGTGGTAGTAGTTGTACGGTCTGCCGTAGAAGTAGGAGGGCTCGTGGTGGTGATCGGTGCAGTAGTGTCTGTGGTAGAAGTAGTTGCGCTCGTGGTGGTGGTAGAAGTAGCAGGTTCTGTGGTAGAAGTAGGAGCGCTAGTGATGGTGGTAGGAGTAGTAGTGTCTGTGGTAGGAGTAGGAGCGCTCATGGTGGTGGTAGGGGTAGTATTGTCTGTCGTAGAAGAAGGAGCGGTCCTGGTGGGGTTAGGAGTAGCTGTTTCTGTAATAGAAGTAGGAGCTTTCATGGTTGTGGTAGGAATAGCAGGGCCCGTGGAAGAAATAGGAGCGCTTTTGGTGGTGGTAAGAGTTGCACGGTGTGTGATAGAAGTAGGAGTGCTCATGGTGGTGGTAGCAGTATTAGTGTCTGTGGTAGAGGTAGGAGCGCTCGTGGTGGTGGTAGACATTGTTGTGTCTGTGGTGTGAGTAGTTGCGCTCGTGGTGGTGGTAGAAATAGTAGTTTCTGTGGTAGAAATAGTTGCACTTGTGGTGGTGGTAGCAGTAGTAGTGTCTGTGGTAGAAGTAGGAGCGCTAGTCCTGCTGGTAGTAGTTGCAGGGTCCCTGGTAGAAGTAGGAAGGCTCGTGGTGGTGATAGCAGTAGTAGTGTCTGTGGTAGAAGTAGTTGTGCTCATGGTGAGGGTAGGAGTAGTAGAGTCTGTGGTAGAAGTAGAAACACTCGTGGTGGTGGTAGGAATAGTAGTGTCTGTGATAGAATTAGGAGCGATTGTGGTGGTGGTAAGAGTAGCAGGGTCTGTGGTAGAAGTAGTTGCAATCATGGTGGTGGTAGGATTAGCAGATTCTGTGGTAGAAGAAGGGGCACTCGAGGTGGTGGTAGGAGTTGCAGTATCTGTGGTAGACGTAGGAGCGCTCGTGGTGGTGCTTGGAGTATTAGTGTCTGTGGTAGAAGTAGGAGCGTTTTTCGTGCTGTTAAGAGTAGTATTGTCCGTGGTAGTTGTAGTGGCGCTGGTGGTTGTGGTAGGAGTAGTAGTTTCTGTGGTAGAAGTAGTGGTGATGGTGGTGGAGTTAGGAGTAGCAGGTTCTGTGGTAGGAGTAGGAGCGCTAGTGGTGGTGGTAGGAGTAGTAGTGTCTGTGGTAGAAGTAGGAACGCTAGTAGTGGTGGTAGTAGTTGCACGGTCTATGGTAGAAGTAGTTGTGCTCGTGGTGGAGGTATGAGTAGCAGGTACTGTGGTAGCAGAAGGAGCACTCATGGTGGTGGTAGGAGTAGTAGTGTCTGTGGTAGAAGTAGGAGCACTAGTCTTCCTGGTAGTATTCGCACGGTCTCTGGTAGAATTAGGAAGGCTCGTCGTGGTGATAGCAATAGTAATGTCTGTGGTAGAAGTAGTTGCGTTCGTGTTGGGGGTAGAAGTAGTAGTGTTTTTGGTAGAAGTAGAAGCACTGGTGGTGGTCGTAGGAGTAGTAGTGTTTGTGGTAGAATTAGGAGCACTCATGGTGGTAGTAGAAGTAGAAGTATCTGTGGTTAAAGTAGTGGAGCTCGTGGTGGTGGTAGTAGTTGTGTCTGTGGTAGAAGTAGGAGCACTGGTGGTGTTGGTAGGACTAGTAGGGTCTTTGGTAGAAGTAGGATCTAGATAGGTATATCTGTGGTAGTAGGTCTGTTTTAGAAGTAGTTTCGCTCGTGGTGGTGGTAGGAGTACTTGTGTCTGTGGTAGAAGTACGAGTACTCGTGGTGTTGGTAGGACTAGTAGGGTCGTTGTTAGAAGTAGGATCTAGGTAGGTAGATCTGTGGTAGTAGGTCTGTGTTAGAAGTAGTTTCACTCGTGGTGTGGTAGGAGTAGCATGTTCTGTGTTAGCAGTAGGAGCGCACGTAGTGGTGGTAGGAGTTGCACTGTCTGTGGCAGAAGTAGTAGCGCTCGTGGTGGTGGTAGTCGTAGTTATTCTGGTAGAATTAGGAGAGTACTTGTTGGTGGTACGAGGAGTAGTTACTTTGGGAGAAGTAGGAGCACTCGTGGTGGTAGAAAAGTAGTTCAGTCTGTTGTAGAAGTAGGAGTCCTCGTGGCGGTGCTTGGAGTATTAATGTCTGTGGTAGAAGTCGGAGCACTCATGGTGGTGGTAGGTGTACTCTGTCTGTGGTAGAAGTAGTTTCACTCTTGGTGGAGGTAGGAGTAGTAGTTTTGGCGGTAGAAGTAGGAATCATCGTGTTGTTGGGAGGAGTAGTATTTTGTCTGGTAGAAGTAGGTTCTCTCGTGGTGGTGGTAGGATTAGAAGTGTCTGTGGAGGACGTAGTGATGCTCACAGTGGTGGTGGGAGTAGTAATGTGATTGATAAAAGTATGAGCGCTCGTGGTCGTGGCAGGAGTAGTAGTGTCTGTGGTAGAAGTAGGAGAATTCATCGTGGTGTTAGGAGTAGTAGTGTCTTTGGTAGATATAGTTGGACTCGTGGTGGTGGTAGGGGTAGTATTTTATGCGATAAAAGAAGGAGTGCTCGTTTTGGTGGTAGGAGTTGTAGTTTCTGTGGTAGAAGTAGGATCAATCGTGGTGGTGGTAGGAGTAGAAGAGCCTGTGGTAGAAGGAGGTGCTCTCGTGGTGGTGGGAGGAGTAGGAGGTTTTGTGGGAGAAGTAGGAGCGCTCGTGATATTGGCAGGAGGAGTAGTGTCTGTGGTAGAAGTAGTTGCACTCGTTGTGATGGTAGAATTAGTAGTTTCTGTGGTAGAGGTAGGAACGTTCCTGGTGGAGGTAGGTGTAGTAGTGTCTGTAGTAGAAGTAGGGGCGCCTGTGGTACTGGTGGGAGTAGTAGTGTCTGTGGTAGAAGGAGGAGCACTCGTCTTGGTGGTAAGTGTAGTATTCTCTGTGGTAGAAATAGTTGCGCTCATGATGGTAGTAGGTGTAGTAGTTTCTGTGGTAGAAGTTGGAGTGCTCGTGGTGGTGGTAGTAGTAGTTGATTCTGTGGTATATGTAGGAGTGTTCCTCATGGTGGTAGGAGAAGTAGTGTCTGTCGTCGAACTAGTGGTGCTCGTGGTGTTGGTAGGTGTAGTAGTGTCTGTTTTAGAAGTAGCAGCCCTCGTGGTGGTGGTAGGAGAAGTATTTTCTGTGGTAGAAGTACTTGAGCTCGTGCTGCAAGTAGGAGTAGTATGGTCTGTGATAGAAGTAGGAGGGCTAGTGGAGGTCGTAGGTGTTGCACGGTCTGTGGTAGAAGTAGGAGCGCTCGTGGTGGTAGTAGGAGTAGTAGTGTCTGTAGTAGAAGGTGTTGCACTCGTGCTCGTGGTAGTAGTAGTACTTTTTGTGGTAGAAGTAGGATTGCTCGTGATATTGTCAGGAATAGTATTGTCTGTGTTAGAAGTCGTTGCATTCGTTGTAGTGGTAAGAGTAGTAGTGTCTGTCGTAGAAGTAGTTGCACTCTTCATGGTGGTAGCAGTAGCATGTTCTGTGTTAGAAGTAAGAGTGCTCTTGGTGGTGGTGGGAGATGCACACTCTGTGGAAGAAGCAGAAGCGCTCGTGGTCTTGGTAGTAGTAGTTTCTCTGGTAGAAGTAGGAGAGCTCCTGGTGGTGGTGGGAGTAGTAATTTCTTTGGTAGAAGTAGGAGCGCTCATGGTGGTGGTAGGAGTAGTAGTTTCTGTGGTAATAGTAGGAGAGCTCGTGGTGGTGGTAGGTGTAGTACTGTCTGTTGTAGAAGTATGAGCAATCATGGTTGTGGTGGGAGTAGTAATGTCTGTGGTAGAAGTAGGAGCACTCGTCTTGGTGGTAGCAGTAGTATGGTCTGTAGTAGAAGTAGTTGCACTCGTGGTGGTGGTAGGGTTAGTAGTGTCTGTGGTAGAAGTAGGAGTGCTCATGGTGGTGGTAGGAGTAGTATTGTCTGTGGTAGAAGAAGGAACGCTCGTAGTGGGGGTAGGAGTAGTAGTTTCTGTAATAGTAGTAGGAGCTCTCGTGGTGGTGGTAGGTCTAACAGGGCCTGTGGAAGAAATAGGAGCGCTTGTGGAGTTGGTATGAGTAGCACAGTCTGTGGTAGAAGTAGGAGCACTCATGGGGGTGGTAGCAGTAGTAGTGTCTGTGGTAGAAGTAGGAGTGCTCATGATGGTGGCAGGAGTCGTAGTGTCTGTGGTAGAAGTAGGAGCGCCTGTGGTGGTGGTGGAAATAGTTGTGTGTGTTGTATAAGTAGTTGCACTCGTGGTGGTGGTAGGAGTAGTAGTATCTGTGGTAGAAGTAGGAGCTCTAGTGATTGTGGTAGTAGTTGTACGGTCTGCCGTAGAAGTAGGAGGGCTCGTGGTGGTGATCGGTGCAGTAGTGTCTGTGGTAGAAGTAGTTGCGCTCGTGGTGGTGGTAGAAGTAGCAGGTTCTGTGGTAGAAGTAGGAGCGCTAGTGATGGTGGTAGGAGTAGTAGTGTCTGTGGTAGGAGTAGGAGCGCTCATGGTGGTGGTAGGGGTAGTATTGTCTGTCGTAGAAGAAGGAGCGGTCCTGGTGGGGTTAGGAGTAGCTGTTTCTGTAATAGAAGTAGGAGCTTTCATGGTTGTGGTAGGAATAGCAGGGCCCGTGGAAGAAATAGGAGCGCTTTTGGTGGTGGTAAGAGTTGCACGGTGTGTGATAGAAGTAGGAGTGCTCATGGTGGTGGTAGCAGTATTAGTGTCTGTGGTAGAGGTAGGAGCGCTCGTGGTGGTGGTAGACATTGTTGTGTCTGTGGTGTGAGTAGTTGCGCTCGTGGTGGTGGTAGAAATAGTAGTTTCTGTGGTAGAAATAGTTGCACTTGTGGTGGTGGTAGCAGTAGTAGTGTCTGTGGTAGAAGTAGGAGCGCTAGTCCTGCTGGTAGTAGTTGCAGGGTCCCTGGTAGAAGTAGGAAGGCTCGTGGTGGTGATAGCAGTAGTAGTGTCTGTGGTAGAAGTAGTTGTGCTCATGGTGAGGGTAGGAGTAGTAGAGTCTGTGGTAGAAGTAGAAACACTCGTGGTGGTGGTAGGAATAGTAGTGTCTGTGATAGAATTAGGAGCGATTGTGGTGGTGGTAAGAGTAGCAGGGTCTGTGGTAGAAGTAGTTGCAATCATGGTGGTGGTAGGATTAGCAGATTCTGTGGTAGAAGAAGGGGCACTCGAGGTGGTGGTAGGAGTTGCAGTATCTGTGGTAGACGTAGGAGCGCTCGTGGTGGTGCTTGGAGTATTAGTGTCTGTGGTAGAAGTAGGAGCGTTTTTCGTGCTGTTAAGAGTAGTATTGTCCGTGGTAGTTGTAGTGGCGCTGGTGGTTGTGGTAGGAGTAGTAGTTTCTGTGGTAGAAGTAGTGGTGATGGTGGTGGAGTTAGGAGTAGCAGGTTCTGTGGTAGGAGTAGGAGCGCTAGTGGTGGTGGTAGGAGTAGTAGTGTCTGTGGTAGAAGTAGGAACGCTAGTAGTGGTGGTAGTAGTTGCACGGTCTATGGTAGAAGTAGTTGTGCTCGTGGTGGAGGTATGAGTAGCAGGTACTGTGGTAGCAGAAGGAGCACTCATGGTGGTGGTAGGAGTAGTAGTGTCTGTGGTAGAAGTAGGAGCACTAGTCTTCCTGGTAGTATTCGCACGGTCTCTGGTAGAATTAGGAAGGCTCGTCGTGGTGATAGCAATAGTAATGTCTGTGGTAGAAGTAGTTGCGTTCGTGTTGGGGGTAGAAGTAGTAGTGTTTTTGGTAGAAGTAGAAGCACTGGTGGTGGTCGTAGGAGTAGTAGTGTTTGTGGTAGAATTAGGAGCACTCATGGTGGTAGTAGAAGTAGAAGTATCTGTGGTTAAAGTAGTGGAGCTCGTGGTGGTGGTAGTAGTTGTGTCTGTGGTAGAAGTAGGAGCACTGGTGGTGTTGGTAGGACCAGTAGGGTCTTTGGTAGAAGTAGGATCTAGATAGGTATATCTGTGGTAGTAGGTCTGTTTTAGAAGTAGTTTCGCTCGTGGTGGTGGTAGGAGTACTTGTGTCTGTGGTAGAAGTACGAGTACTCGTGGTGTTGGTAGGACTAGTAGGGTCGTTGTTAGAAGTAGGATCTAGGTAGGTAGATCTGTGGTAGTAGGTCTGTGTTAGAAGTAGTTTCACTCGTGGTGTGGTAGGAGTAGCATGTTCTGTGTTAGCAGTAGGAGCGCACGTAGTGGTGGTAGGAGTTGCACTGTCTGTGGCAGAAGTAGTAGCGCTCGTGGTGGTGGTAGTCGTAGTTATTCTGGTAGAATTAGGAGAGTACTTGTTGGTGGTACGAGGAGTAGTTACTTTGGGAGAAGTAGGAGCACTCGTGGTGGTAGAAAAGTAGTTCAGTCTGTTGTAGAAGTAGGAGTCCTCGTGGCGGTGCTTGGAGTATTAATGTCTGTGGTAGAAGTAGGAGCACTCATGGTGGTGGTAGGTGTACTCTGTCTGTGGTAGAAGTAGTTTCACTCTTGGTGGAGGTAGGAGTAGTAGTTTTGGCGGTAGAAGTAGGAATCATCGTGTTGTTGGGAGGAGTAGTATTTTGTCTGGTAGAAGTAGGTTCTCTCGTGGTGGTGGTAGGATTAGAAGTGTCTGTGGAGGACGTAGTGATGCTCACAGTGGTGGTGGGAGTAGTAATGTGATTGATAAAAGTATGAGCGCTCGTGGTCGTGGCAGGAGTAGTAGTGTCTGTGGTAGAAGTAGGAGAATTCATCGTGGTGTTAGGAGTAGTAGTGTCTTTGGTAGATATAGTTGGACTCGTGGTGGTGGTAGGGGTAGTATTTTATGCGATAAAAGAAGGAGTGCTCGTTTTGGTGGTAGGAGTTGTAGTTTCTGTGGTAGAAGTAGGATCAATCGTGGTGGTGGTAGGAGTAGAAGAGCCTGTGGTAGAAGGAGGTGCTCTCGTGGTGGTGGGAGGAGTAGGAGGTTTTGTGGGAGAAGTAGGAGCGCTCGTGATATTGGCAGGAGGAGTAGTGTCTGTGGTAGAAGTAGTTGCACTCGTTGTGATGGTAGAATTAGTAGTTTCTGTGGTAGAGGTAGGAACGTTCCTGGTGGAGGTAGGTGTAGTAGTGTCTGTAGTAGAAGTAGGGGCGCCTGTGGTACTGGTGGGAGTAGTAGTGTCTGTGGTAGAAGGAGGAGCACTCGTCTTGGTGGTAAGTGTAGTATTCTCTGTGGTAGAAATAGTTGCGCTCATGATGGTAGTAGGTGTAGTAGTTTCTGTGGTAGAAGTTGGAGTGCTCGTGGTGGTGGTAGTAGTAGTTGATTCTGTGGTATATGTAGGAGTGTTCCTCATGGTGGTAGGAGAAGTAGTGTCTGTCGTCGAACTAGTGGTGCTCGTGGTGTTGGTAGGTGTAGTAGTGTCTGTTTTAGAAGTAGCAGCCCTCGTGGTGGTGGTAGGAGAAGTATTTTCTGTGGTAGAAGTACTTGAGCTCGTGCTGCAAGTAGGAGTAGTATGGTCTGTGATAGAAGTAGGAGGGCTAGTGGAGGTCGTAGGTGTTGCACGGTCTGTGGTAGAAGTAGGAGCGCTCGTGGTGGTAGTAGGAGTAGTAGTGTCTGTAGTAGAAGGTGTTGCACTCGTGCTCGTGGTAGTAGTAGTACTTTTTGTGGTAGAAGTAGGATTGCTCGTGATATTGTCAGGAATAGTATTGTCTGTGTTAGAAGTCGTTGCATTCGTTGTAGTGGTAAGAGTAGTAGTGTCTGTCGTAGAAGTAGTTGCACTCTTCATGGTGGTAGCAGTAGCATGTTCTGTGTTAGAAGTAAGAGTGCTCTTGGTGGTGGTGGGAGATGCACACTCTGTGGAAGAAGCAGAAGCGCTCGTGGTCTTGGTAGTAGTAGTTTCTCTGGTAGAAGTAGGAGAGCTCCTGGTGGTGGTGGGAGTAGTAATTTCTTTGGTAGAAGTAGGAGCGCTCATGGTGGTGGTAGGAGTAGTAGTTTCTGTGGTAATAGTAGGAGAGCTCGTGGTGGTGGTAGGTGTAGTACTGTCTGTTGTAGAAGTATGAGCAATCATGGTTGTGGTGGGAGTAGTAATGTCTGTGGTAGAAGTAGGAGCACTCGTCTTGGTGGTAGCAGTAGTATGGTCTGTAGTAGAAGTAGTTGCACTCGTGGTGGTGGTAGGGTTAGTAGTGTCTGTGGTAGAAGTAGGAGTGCTCATGGTGGTGGTAGGAGTAGTATTGTCTGTGGTAGAAGAAGGAACGCTCGTAGTGGGGGTAGGAGTAGTAGTTTCTGTAATAGTAGTAGGAGCTCTCGTGGTGGTGGTAGGTCTAACAGGGCCTGTGGAAGAAATAGGAGCGCTTGTGGAGTTGGTATGAGTAGCACAGTCTGTGGTAGAAGTAGGAGCACTCATGGGGGTGGTAGCAGTAGTAGTGTCTGTGGTAGAAGTAGGAGTGCTCATGATGGTGGCAGGAGTCGTAGTGTCTGTGGTAGAAGTAGGAGCGCCTGTGGTGGTGGTGGAAATAGTTGTGTGTGTTGTATAAGTAGTTGCACTCGTGGTGGTGGTAGGAGTAGTAGTATCTGTGGTAGAAGTAGGAGCTCTAGTGATTGTGGTAGTAGTTGTACGGTCTGCCGTAGAAGTAGGAGGGCTCGTGGTGGTGATCGGTGCAGTAGTGTCTGTGGTAGAAGTAGTTGCGCTCGTGGTGGTGGTAGAAGTAGCAGGTTCTGTGGTAGAAGTAGGAGCGCTAGTGATGGTGGTAGGAGTAGTAGTGTCTGTGGTAGGAGTAGGAGCGCTCATGGTGGTGGTAGGGGTAGTATTGTCTGTCGTAGAAGAAGGAGCGGTCCTGGTGGGGTTAGGAGTAGCTGTTTCTGTAATAGAAGTAGGAGCTTTCATGGTTGTGGTAGGAATAGCAGGGCCCGTGGAAGAAATAGGAGCGCTTTTGGTGGTGGTAAGAGTTGCACGGTGTGTGATAGAAGTAGGAGTGCTCATGGTGGTGGTAGCAGTATTAGTGTCTGTGGTAGAGGTAGGAGCGCTCGTGGTGGTGGTAGACATTGTTGTGTCTGTGGTGTGAGTAGTTGCGCTCGTGGTGGTGGTAGAAATAGTAGTTTCTGTGGTAGAAATAGTTGCACTTGTGGTGGTGGTAGCAGTAGTAGTGTCTGTGGTAGAAGTAGGAGCGCTAGTCCTGCTGGTAGTAGTTGCAGGGTCCCTGGTAGAAGTAGGAAGGCTCGTGGTGGTGATAGCAGTAGTAGTGTCTGTGGTAGAAGTAGTTGTGCTCATGGTGAGGGTAGGAGTAGTAGAGTCTGTGGTAGAAGTAGAAACACTCGTGGTGGTGGTAGGAATAGTAGTGTCTGTGATAGAATTAGGAGCGATTGTGGTGGTGGTAAGAGTAGCAGGGTCTGTGGTAGAAGTAGTTGCAATCATGGTGGTGGTAGGATTAGCAGATTCTGTGGTAGAAGAAGGGGCACTCGAGGTGGTGGTAGGAGTTGCAGTATCTGTGGTAGACGTAGGAGCGCTCGTGGTGGTGCTTGGAGTATTAGTGTCTGTGGTAGAAGTAGGAGCGTTTTTCGTGCTGTTAAGAGTAGTATTGTCCGTGGTAGTTGTAGTGGCGCTGGTGGTTGTGGTAGGAGTAGTAGTTTCTGTGGTAGAAGTAGTGGTGATGGTGGTGGAGTTAGGAGTAGCAGGTTCTGTGGTAGGAGTAGGAGCGCTAGTGGTGGTGGTAGGAGTAGTAGTGTCTGTGGTAGAAGTAGGAACGCTAGTAGTGGTGGTAGTAGTTGCACGGTCTATGGTAGAAGTAGTTGTGCTCGTGGTGGAGGTATGAGTAGCAGGTACTGTGGTAGCAGAAGGAGCACTCATGGTGGTGGTAGGAGTAGTAGTGTCTGTGGTAGAAGTAGGAGCACTAGTCTTCCTGGTAGTATTCGCACGGTCTCTGGTAGAATTAGGAAGGCTCGTCGTGGTGATAGCAATAGTAATGTCTGTGGTAGAAGTAGTTGCGTTCGTGTTGGGGGTAGAAGTAGTAGTGTTTTTGGTAGAAGTAGAAGCACTGGTGGTGGTCGTAGGAGTAGTAGTGTTTGTGGTAGAATTAGGAGCACTCATGGTGGTAGTAGAAGTAGAAGTATCTGTGGTTAAAGTAGTGGAGCTCGTGGTGGTGGTAGTAGTTGTGTCTGTGGTAGAAGTAGGAGCACTGGTGGTGTTGGTAGGACCAGTAGGGTCTTTGGTAGAAGTAGGATCTAGATAGGTATATCTGTGGTAGTAGGTCTGTTTTAGAAGTAGTTTCGCTCGTGGTGGTGGTAGGAGTACTTGTGTCTGTGGTAGAAGTACGAGTACTCGTGGTGTTGGTAGGACTAGTAGGGTCGTTGTTAGAAGTAGGATCTAGGTAGGTAGATCTGTGGTAGTAGGTCTGTGTTAGAAGTAGTTTCACTCGTGGTGTGGTAGGAGTAGCATGTTCTGTGTTAGCAGTAGGAGCGCACGTAGTGGTGGTAGGAGTTGCACTGTCTGTGGCAGAAGTAGTAGCGCTCGTGGTGGTGGTAGTCGTAGTTATTCTGGTAGAATTAGGAGAGTACTTGTTGGTGGTACGAGGAGTAGTTACTTTGGGAGAAGTAGGAGCACTCGTGGTGGTAGAAAAGTAGTTCAGTCTGTTGTAGAAGTAGGAGTCCTCGTGGCGGTGCTTGGAGTATTAATGTCTGTGGTAGAAGTCGGAGCACTCATGGTGGTGGTAGGTGTACTCTGTCTGTGGTAGAAGTAGTTTCACTCTTGGTGGAGGTAGGAGTAGTAGTTTTGGCGGTAGAAGTAGGAATCATCGTGTTGTTGGGAGGAGTAGTATTTTGTCTGGTAGAAGTAGGTTCTCTCGTGGTGGTGGTAGGATTAGAAGTGTCTGTGGAGGACGTAGTGATGCTCACAGTGGTGGTGGGAGTAGTAATGTGATTGATAAAAGTATGAGCGCTCGTGGTCGTGGCAGGAGTAGTAGTGTCTGTGGTAGAAGTAGGAGAATTCATCGTGGTGTTAGGAGTAGTAGTGTCTTTGGTAGATATAGTTGGACTCGTGGTGGTGGTAGGGGTAGTATTTTATGCGATAAAAGAAGGAGTGCTCGTTTTGGTGGTAGGAGTTGTAGTTTCTGTGGTAGAAGTAGGATCAATCGTGGTGGTGGTAGGAGTAGAAGAGCCTGTGGTAGAAGGAGGTGCTCTCGTGGTGGTGGGAGGAGTAGGAGGTTTTGTGGGAGAAGTAGGAGCGCTCGTGATATTGGCAGGAGGAGTAGTGTCTGTGGTAGAAGTAGTTGCACTCGTTGTGATGGTAGAATTAGTAGTTTCTGTGGTAGAGGTAGGAACGTTCCTGGTGGAGGTAGGTGTAGTAGTGTCTGTAGTAGAAGTAGGGGCGCCTGTGGTACTGGTGGGAGTAGTAGTGTCTGTGGTAGAAGGAGGAGCACTCGTCTTGGTGGTAAGTGTAGTATTCTCTGTGGTAGAAATAGTTGCGCTCATGATGGTAGTAGGTGTAGTAGTTTCTGTGGTAGAAGTTGGAGTGCTCGTGGTGGTGGTAGTAGTAGTTGATTCTGTGGTATATGTAGGAGTGTTCCTCATGGTGGTAGGAGAAGTAGTGTCTGTCGTCGAACTAGTGGTGCTCGTGGTGTTGGTAGGTGTAGTAGTGTCTGTTTTAGAAGTAGCAGCCCTCGTGGTGGTGGTAGGAGAAGTATTTTCTGTGGTAGAAGTACTTGAGCTCGTGCTGCAAGTAGGAGTAGTATGGTCTGTGATAGAAGTAGGAGGGCTAGTGGAGGTCGTAGGTGTTGCACGGTCTGTGGTAGAAGTAGGAGCGCTCGTGGTGGTAGTAGGAGTAGTAGTGTCTGTAGTAGAAGGTGTTGCACTCGTGCTCGTGGTAGTAGTAGTACTTTTTGTGGTAGAAGTAGGATTGCTCGTGATATTGTCAGGAATAGTATTGTCTGTGTTAGAAGTCGTTGCATTCGTTGTAGTGGTAAGAGTAGTAGTGTCTGTCGTAGAAGTAGTTGCACTCTTCATGGTGGTAGCAGTAGCATGTTCTGTGTTAGAAGTAAGAGTGCTCTTGGTGGTGGTGGGAGATGCACACTCTGTGGAAGAAGCAGAAGCGCTCGTGGTCTTGGTAGTAGTAGTTTCTCTGGTAGAAGTAGGAGAGCTCCTGGTGGTGGTGGGAGTAGTAATTTCTTTGGTAGAAGTAGGAGCGCTCATGGTGGTGGTAGGAGTAGTAGTTTCTGTGGTAATAGTAGGAGAGCTCGTGGTGGTGGTAGGTGTAGTACTGTCTGTTGTAGAAGTATGAGCAATCATGGTTGTGGTGGGAGTAGTAATGTCTGTGGTAGAAGTAGGAGCACTCGTCTTGGTGGTAGCAGTAGTATGGTCTGTAGTAGAAGTAGTTGCACTCGTGGTGGTGGTAGGGTTAGTAGTGTCTGTGGTAGAAGTAGGAGTGCTCATGGTGGTGGTAGGAGTAGTATTGTCTGTGGTACAAGAAGGAACGCTCGTAGTGGGGGTAGGAGTAGTAGTTTCTGTAATAGTAGTAGGAGCTCTCGTGGTGGTGGTAGGTCTAACAGGGCCTGTGGAAGAAATAGGAGCGCTTGTGGAGTTGGTATGAGTAGCACAGTCTGTGGTAGAAGTAGGAGCACTCATGGGGGTGGTAGCAGTAGTAGTGTCTGTGGTAGAAGTAGGAGTGCTCATGATGGTGGCAGGAGTCGTAGTGTCTGTGGTAGAAGTAGGAGCGCCTGTGGTGGTGGTGGAAATAGTTGTGTGTGTTGTATAAGTAGTTGCACTCGTGGTGGTGGTAGGAGTAGTAGTATCTGTGGTAGAAGTAGGAGCTCTAGTGATTGTGGTAGTAGTTGTACGGTCTGCCGTAGAAGTAGGAGGGCTCGTGGTGGTGATCGGTGCAGTAGTGTCTGTGGTAGAAGTAGTTGCGCTCGTGGTGGTGGTAGAAGTAGCAGGTTCTGTGGTAGAAGTAGGAGCGCTAGTGATGGTGGTAGGAGTAGTAGTGTCTGTGGTAGGAGTAGGAGCGCTCATGGTGGTGGTAGGGGTAGTATTGTCTGTCGTAGAAGAAGGAGCGGTCCTGGTGGGGTTAGGAGTAGCTGTTTCTGTAATAGAAGTAGGAGCTTTCATGGTTGTGGTAGGAATAGCAGGGCCTGTGGAAGAAATAGGAGCGCTTTTGGTGGTGGTAAGAGTTGCACGGTGTGTGATAGAAGTAGGAGTGCTCATGGTGGTGGTAGCAGTATTAGTGTCTGTGGTAGAGGTAGGAGCGCTCGTGGTGGTGGTAGACATTGTTGTGTCTGTGGTGTGAGTAGTTGCGCTCGTGGTGGTGGTAGAAATAGTAGTTTCTGTGGTAGAAATAGTTGCACTTGTGGTGGTGGTAGCAGTAGTAGTGTCTGTGGTAGAAGTAGGAGCGCTAGTCCTGCTGGTAGTAGTTGCAGGGTCCCTGGTAGAAGTAGGAAGGCTCGTGGTGGTGATAGCAGTAGTAGTGTCTGTGGTAGAAGTAGTTGTGCTCATGGTGAGGGTAGGAGTAGTAGAGTCTGTGGTAGAAGTAGAAACACTCGTGGTGGTGGTAGGAATAGTAGTGTCTGTGATAGAATTAGGAGCGATTGTGGTGGTGGTAAGAGTAGCAGGGTCTGTGGTAGAAGTAGTTGCAATCATGGTGGTGGTAGGATTAGCAGATTCTGTGGTAGAAGAAGGGGCACTCGAGGTGGTGGTAGGAGTTGCAGTATCTGTGGTAGACGTAGGAGCGCTCGTGGTGGTGCTTGGAGTATTAGTGTCTGTGGTAGAAGTAGGAGCGTTTTTCGTGCTGTTAAGAGTAGTATTGTCCGTGGTAGTTGTAGTGGCGCTGGTGGTTGTGGTAGGAGTAGTAGTTTCTGTGGTAGAAGTAGTGGTGATGGTGGTGGAGTTAGGAGTAGCAGGTTCTGTGGTAGGAGTAGGAGCGCTAGTGGTGGTGGTAGGAGTAGTAGTGTCTGTGGTAGAAGTAGGAACGCTAGTAGTGGTGGTAGTAGTTGCACGGTCTATGGTAGAAGTAGTTGTGCTCGTGGTGGAGGTATGAGTAGCAGGTACTGTGGTAGCAGAAGGAGCACTCATGGTGGTGGTAGGAGTAGTAGTGTCTGTGGTAGAAGTAGGAGCACTAGTCTTCCTGGTAGTATTCGCACGGTCTCTGGTAGAATTAGGAAGGCTCGTCGTGGTGATAGCAATAGTAATGTCTGTGGTAGAAGTAGTTGCGTTCGTGTTGGGGGTAGAAGTAGTAGTGTTTTTGGTAGAAGTAGAAGCACTGGTGGTGGTCGTAGGAGTAGTAGTGTTTGTGGTAGAATTAGGAGCACTCATGGTGGTAGTAGAAGTAGAAGTATCTGTGGTTAAAGTAGTGGAGCTCGTGGTGGTGGTAGTAGTTGTGTCTGTGGTAGAAGTAGGAGCACTGGTGGTGTTGGTAGGACTAGTAGGGTCTTTGGTAGAAGTAGGATCTAGATAGGTATATCTGTGGTAGTAGGTCTGTTTTAGAAGTAGTTTCGCTCGTGGTGGTGGTAGGAGTACTTGTGTCTGTGGTAGAAGTACGAGTACTCGTGGTGTTGGTAGGACTAGTAGGGTCGTTGTTAGAAGTAGGATCTAGGTAGGTAGATCTGTGGTAGTAGGTCTGTGTTAGAAGTAGTTTCACTCGTGGTGTGGTAGGAGTAGCATGTTCTGTGTTAGCAGTAGGAGCGCACGTAGTGGTGGTAGGAGTTGCACTGTCTGTGGCAGAAGTAGTAGCGCTCGTGGTGGTGGTAGTCGTAGTTATTCTGGTAGAATTAGGAGAGTACTTGTTGGTGGTACGAGGAGTAGTTACTTTGGGAGAAGTAGGAGCACTCGTGGTGGTAGAAAAGTAGTTCAGTCTGTTGTAGAAGTAGGAGTCCTCGTGGCGGTGCTTGGAGTATTAATGTCTGTGGTAGAAGTCGGAGCACTCATGGTGGTGGTAGGTGTACTCTGTCTGTGGTAGAAGTAGTTTCACTCTTGGTGGAGGTAGGAGTAGTAGTTTTGGCGGTAGAAGTAGGAATCATCGTGTTGTTGGGAGGAGTAGTATTTTGTCTGGTAGAAGTAGGTTCTCTCGTGGTGGTGGTAGGATTAGAAGTGTCTGTGGAGGACGTAGTGATGCTCACAGTGGTGGTGGGAGTAGTAATGTGATTGATAAAAGTATGAGCGCTCGTGGTCGTGGCAGGAGTAGTAGTGTCTGTGGTAGAAGTAGGAGAATTCATCGTGGTGTTAGGAGTAGTAGTGTCTTTGGTAGATATAGTTGGACTCGTGGTGGTGGTAGGGGTAGTATTTTATGCGATAAAAGAAGGAGTGCTCGTTTTGGTGGTAGGAGTTGTAGTTTCTGTGGTAGAAGTAGGATCAATCGTGGTGGTGGTAGGAGTAGAAGAGCCTGTGGTAGAAGGAGGTGCTCTCGTGGTGGTGGGAGGAGTAGGAGGTTTTGTGGGAGAAGTAGGAGCGCTCGTGATATTGGCAGGAGGAGTAGTGTCTGTGGTAGAAGTAGTTGCACTCGTTGTGATGGTAGAATTAGTAGTTTCTGTGGTAGAGGTAGGAACGTTCCTGGTGGAGGTAGGTGTAGTAGTGTCTGTAGTAGAAGTAGGGGCGCCTGTGGTACTGGTGGGAGTAGTAGTGTCTGTGGTAGAAGGAGGAGCACTCGTCTTGGTGGTAAGTGTAGTATTCTCTGTGGTAGAAATAGTTGCGCTCATGATGGTAGTAGGTGTAGTAGTTTCTGTGGTAGAAGTTGGAGTGCTCGTGGTGGTGGTAGTAGTAGTTGATTCTGTGGTATATGTAGGAGTGTTCCTCATGGTGGTAGGAGAAGTAGTGTCTGTCGTCGAACTAGTGGTGCTCGTGGTGTTGGTAGGTGTAGTAGTGTCTGTTTTAGAAGTAGCAGCCCTCGTGGTGGTGGTAGGAGAAGTATTTTCTGTGGTAGAAGTACTTGAGCTCGTGCTGCAAGTAGGAGTAGTATGGTCTGTGATAGAAGTAGGAGGGCTAGTGGAGGTCGTAGGTGTTGCACGGTCTGTGGTAGAAGTAGGAGCGCTCGTGGTGGTAGTAGGAGTAGTAGTGTCTGTAGTAGAAGGTGTTGCACTCGTGCTCGTGGTAGTAGTAGTACTTTTTGTGGTAGAAGTAGGATTGCTCGTGATATTGTCAGGAATAGTATTGTCTGTGTTAGAAGTCGTTGCATTCGTTGTAGTGGTAAGAGTAGTAGTGTCTGTCGTAGAAGTAGTTGCACTCTTCATGGTGGTAGCAGTAGCATGTTCTGTGTTAGAAGTAAGAGTGCTCTTGGTGGTGGTGGGAGATGCACACTCTGTGGAAGAAGCAGAAGCGCTCGTGGTCTTGGTAGTAGTAGTTTCTCTGGTAGAAGTAGGAGAGCTCCTGGTGGTGGTGGGAGTAGTAATTTCTTTGGTAGAAGTAGGAGCGCTCATGGTGGTGGTAGGAGTAGTAGTTTCTGTGGTAATAGTAGGAGAGCTCGTGGTGGTGGTAGGTGTAGTACTGTCTGTTGTAGAAGTATGAGCAATCATGGTTGTGGTGGGAGTAGTAATGTCTGTGGTAGAAGTAGGAGCACTCGTCTTGGTGGTAGCAGTAGTATGGTCTGTAGTAGAAGTAGTTGCACTCGTGGTGGTGGTAGGGTTAGTAGTGTCTGTGGTAGAAGTAGGAGTGCTCATGGTGGTGGTAGGAGTAGTATTGTCTGTGGTAGAAGAAGGAACGCTCGTAGTGGGGGTAGGAGTAGTAGTTTCTGTAATAGTAGTAGGAGCTCTCGTGGTGGTGGTAGGTCTAACAGGGCCTGTGGAAGAAATAGGAGCGCTTGTGGAGTTGGTATGAGTAGCACAGTCTGTGGTAGAAGTAGGAGCACTCATGGGGGTGGTAGCAGTAGTAGTGTCTGTGGTAGAAGTAGGAGTGCTCATGATGGTGGCAGGAGTCGTAGTGTCTGTGGTAGAAGTAGGAGCGCCTGTGGTGGTGGTGGAAATAGTTGTGTGTGTTGTATAAGTAGTTGCACTCGTGGTGGTGGTAGGAGTAGTAGTATCTGTGGTAGAAGTAGGAGCTCTAGTGATTGTGGTAGTAGTTGTACGGTCTGCCGTAGAAGTAGGAGGGCTCGTGGTGGTGATCGGTGCAGTAGTGTCTGTGGTAGAAGTAGTTGCGCTCGTGGTGGTGGTAGAAGTAGCAGGTTCTGTGGTAGAAGTAGGAGCGCTAGTGATGGTGGTAGGAGTAGTAGTGTCTGTGGTAGGAGTAGGAGCGCTCATGGTGGTGGTAGGGGTAGTATTGTCTGTCGTAGAAGAAGGAGCGGTCCTGGTGGGGTTAGGAGTAGCTGTTTCTGTAATAGAAGTAGGAGCTTTCATGGTTGTGGTAGGAATAGCAGGGCCCGTGGAAGAAATAGGAGCGCTTTTGGTGGTGGTAAGAGTTGCACGGTGTGTGATAGAAGTAGGAGTGCTCATGGTGGTGGTAGCAGTATTAGTGTCTGTGGTAGAGGTAGGAGCGCTCGTGGTGGTGGTAGACATTGTTGTGTCTGTGGTGTGAGTAGTTGCGCTCGTGGTGGTGGTAGAAATAGTAGTTTCTGTGGTAGAAATAGTTGCACTTGTGGTGGTGGTAGCAGTAGTAGTGTCTGTGGTAGAAGTAGGAGCGCTAGTCCTGCTGGTAGTAGTTGCAGGGTCCCTGGTAGAAGTAGGAAGGCTCGTGGTGGTGATAGCAGTAGTAGTGTCTGTGGTAGAAGTAGTTGTGCTCATGGTGAGGGTAGGAGTAGTAGAGTCTGTGGTAGAAGTAGAAACACTCGTGGTGGTGGTAGGAATAGTAGTGTCTGTGATAGAATTAGGAGCGATTGTGGTGGTGGTAAGAGTAGCAGGGTCTGTGGTAGAAGTAGTTGCAATCATGGTGGTGGTAGGATTAGCAGATTCTGTGGTAGAAGAAGGGGCACTCGAGGTGGTGGTAGGAGTTGCAGTATCTGTGGTAGACGTAGGAGCGCTCGTGGTGGTGCTTGGAGTATTAGTGTCTGTGGTAGAAGTAGGAGCGTTTTTCGTGCTGTTAAGAGTAGTATTGTCCGTGGTAGTTGTAGTGGCGCTGGTGGTTGTGGTAGGAGTAGTAGTTTCTGTGGTAGAAGTAGTGGTGATGGTGGTGGAGTTAGGAGTAGCAGGTTCTGTGGTAGGAGTAGGAGCGCTAGTGGTGGTGGTAGGAGTAGTAGTGTCTGTGGTAGAAGTAGGAACGCTAGTAGTGGTGGTAGTAGTTGCACGGTCTATGGTAGAAGTAGTTGTGCTCGTGGTGGAGGTATGAGTAGCAGGTACTGTGGTAGCAGAAGGAGCACTCATGGTGGTGGTAGGAGTAGTAGTGTCTGTGGTAGAAGTAGGAGCACTAGTCTTCCTGGTAGTATTCGCACGGTCTCTGGTAGAATTAGGAAGGCTCGTCGTGGTGATAGCAATAGTAATGTCTGTGGTAGAAGTAGTTGCGTTCGTGTTGGGGGTAGAAGTAGTAGTGTTTTTGGTAGAAGTAGAAGCACTGGTGGTGGTCGTAGGAGTAGTAGTGTTTGTGGTAGAATTAGGAGCACTCATGGTGGTAGTAGAAGTAGAAGTATCTGTGGTTAAAGTAGTGGAGCTCGTGGTGGTGGTAGTAGTTGTGTCTGTGGTAGAAGTAGGAGCACTGGTGGTGTTGGTAGGACTAGTAGGGTCTTTGGTAGAAGTAGGATCTAGATAGGTATATCTGTGGTAGTAGGTCTGTTTTAGAAGTAGTTTCGCTCGTGGTGGTGGTAGGAGTACTTGTGTCTGTGGTAGAAGTACGAGTACTCGTGGTGTTGGTAGGACTAGTAGGGTCGTTGTTAGAAGTAGGATCTAGGTAGGTAGATCTGTGGTAGTAGGTCTGTGTTAGAAGTAGTTTCACTCGTGGTGTGGTAGGAGTAGCATGTTCTGTGTTAGCAGTAGGAGCGCACGTAGTGGTGGTAGGAGTTGCACTGTCTGTGGCAGAAGTAGTAGCGCTCGTGGTGGTGGTAGTCGTAGTTATTCTGGTAGAATTAGGAGAGTACTTGTTGGTGGTACGAGGAGTAGTTACTTTGGGAGAAGTAGGAGCACTCGTGGTGGTAGAAAAGTAGTTCAGTCTGTTGTAGAAGTAGGAGTCCTCGTGGCGGTGCTTGGAGTATTAATGTCTGTGGTAGAAGTCGGAGCACTCATGGTGGTGGTAGGTGTACTCTGTCTGTGGTAGAAGTAGTTTCACTCTTGGTGGAGGTAGGAGTAGTAGTTTTGGCGGTAGAAGTAGGAATCATCGTGTTGTTGGGAGGAGTAGTATTTTGTCTGGCAGAAGTAGGTTCTCTCGTGGTGGTGGTAGGATTAGAAGTGTCTGTGGAGGACGTAGTGATGCTCACAGTGGTGGTGGGAGTAGTAATGTGATTGATAAAAGTATGAGCGCTCGTGGTCGTGGCAGGAGTAGTAGTGTCTGTGGTAGAAGTAGGAGAATTCATCGTGGTGTTAGGAGTAGTAGTGTCTTTGGTAGATATAGTTGGACTCGTGGTGGTGGTAGGGGTAGTATTTTATGCGATAAAAGAAGGAGTGCTCGTTTTGGTGGTAGGAGTTGTAGTTTCTGTGGTAGAAGTAGGATCAATCGTGGTGGTGGTAGGAGTAGAAGAGCCTGTGGTAGAAGGAGGTGCTCTCGTGGTGGTGGGAGGAGTAGGAGGTTTTGTGGGAGAAGTAGGAGCGCTCGTGATATTGGCAGGAGGAGTAGTGTCTGTGGTAGAAGTAGTTGCACTCGTTGTGATGGTAGAATTAGTAGTTTCTGTGGTAGAGGTAGGAACGTTCCTGGTGGAGGTAGGTGTAGTAGTGTCTGTAGTAGAAGTAGGGGCGCCTGTGGTACTGGTGGGAGTAGTAGTGTCTGTGGTAGAAGGAGGAGCACTCGTCTTGGTGGTAAGTGTAGTATTCTCTGTGGTAGAAATAGTTGCGCTCATGATGGTAGTAGGTGTAGTAGTTTCTGTGGTAGAAGTTGGAGTGCTCGTGGTGGTGGTAGTAGTAGTTGATTCTGTGGTATATGTAGGAGTGTTCCTCATGGTGGTAGGAGAAGTAGTGTCTGTCGTCGAACTAGTGGTGCTCGTGGTGTTGGTAGGTGTAGTAGTGTCTGTTTTAGAAGTAGCAGCCCTCGTGGTGGTGGTAGGAGAAGTATTTTCTGTGGTAGAAGTACTTGAGCTCGTGCTGCAAGTAGGAGTAGTATGGTCTGTGATAGAAGTAGGAGGGCTAGTGGAGGTCGTAGGTGTTGCACGGTCTGTGGTAGAAGTAGGAGCGCTCGTGGTGGTAGTAGGAGTAGTAGTGTCTGTAGTAGAAGGTGTTGCACTCGTGCTCGTGGTAGTAGTAGTACTTTTTGTGGTAGAAGTAGGATTGCTCGTGATATTGTCAGGAATAGTATTGTCTGTGTTAGAAGTCGTTGCATTCGTTGTAGTGGTAAGAGTAGTAGTGTCTGTCGTAGAAGTAGTTGCACTCTTCATGGTGGTAGCAGTAGCATGTTCTGTGTTAGAAGTAAGAGTGCTCTTGGTGGTGGTGGGAGATGCACACTCTGTGGAAGAAGCAGAAGCGCTCGTGGTCTTGGTAGTAGTAGTTTCTCTGGTAGAAGTAGGAGAGCTCCTGGTGGTGGTGGGAGTAGTAATTTCTTTGGTAGAAGTAGGAGCGCTCATGGTGGTGGTAGGAGTAGTAGTTTCTGTGGTAATAGTAGGAGAGCTCGTGGTGGTGGTAGGTGTAGTACTGTCTGTTGTAGAAGTATGAGCAATCATGGTTGTGGTGGGAGTAGTAATGTCTGTGGTAGAAGTAGGAGCACTCGTCTTGGTGGTAGCAGTAGTATGGTCTGTAGTAGAAGTAGTTGCACTCGTGGTGGTGGTAGGGTTAGTAGTGTCTGTGGTAGAAGTAGGAGTGCTCATGGTGGTGGTAGGAGTAGTATTGTCTGTGGTAGAAGAAGGAACGCTCGTAGTGGGGGTAGGAGTAGTAGTTTCTGTAATAGTAGTAGGAGCTCTCGTGGTGGTGGTAGGTCTAACAGGGCCTGTGGAAGAAATAGGAGCGCTTGTGGAGTTGGTATGAGTAGCACAGTCTGTGGTAGAAGTAGGAGCACTCATGGGGGTGGTAGCAGTAGTAGTGTCTGTGGTAGAAGTAGGAGTGCTCATGATGGTGGCAGGAGTCGTAGTGTCTGTGGTAGAAGTAGGAGCGCCTGTGGTGGTGGTGGAAATAGTTGTGTGTGTTGTATAAGTAGTTGCACTCGTGGTGGTGGTAGGAGTAGTAGTATCTGTGGTAGAAGTAGGAGCTCTAGTGATTGTGGTAGTAGTTGTACGGTCTGCCGTAGAAGTAGGAGGGCTCGTGGTGGTGATCGGTGCAGTAGTGTCTGTGGTAGAAGTAGTTGCGCTCGTGGTGGTGGTAGAAGTAGCAGGTTCTGTGGTAGAAGTAGGAGCGCTAGTGATGGTGGTAGGAGTAGTAGTGTCTGTGGTAGGAGTAGGAGCGCTCATGGTGGTGGTAGGGGTAGTATTGTCTGTCGTAGAAGAAGGAGCGGTCCTGGTGGGGTTAGGAGTAGCTGTTTCTGTAATAGAAGTAGGAGCTTTCATGGTTGTGGTAGGAATAGCAGGGCCTGTGGAAGAAATAGGAGCGCTTTTGGTGGTGGTAAGAGTTGCACGGTGTGTGATAGAAGTAGGAGTGCTCATGGTGGTGGTAGCAGTATTAGTGTCTGTGGTAGAGGTAGGAGCGCTCGTGGTGGTGGTAGACATTGTTGTGTCTGTGGTGTGAGTAGTTGCGCTCGTGGTGGTGGTAGAAATAGTAGTTTCTGTGGTAGAAATAGTTGCACTTGTGGTGGTGGTAGCAGTAGTAGTGTCTGTGGTAGAAGTAGGAGCGCTAGTCCTGCTGGTAGTAGTTGCAGGGTCCCTGGTAGAAGTAGGAAGGCTCGTGGTGGTGATAGCAGTAGTAGTGTCTGTGGTAGAAGTAGTTGTGCTCATGGTGAGGGTAGGAGTAGTAGAGTCTGTGGTAGAAGTAGAAACACTCGTGGTGGTGGTAGGAATAGTAGTGTCTGTGATAGAATTAGGAGCGATTGTGGTGGTGGTAAGAGTAGCAGGGTCTGTGGTAGAAGTAGTTGCAATCATGGTGGTGGTAGGATTAGCAGATTCTGTGGTAGAAGAAGGGGCACTCGAGGTGGTGGTAGGAGTTGCAGTATCTGTGGTAGACGTAGGAGCGCTCGTGGTGGTGCTTGGAGTATTAGTGTCTGTGGTAGAAGTAGGAGCGTTTTTCGTGCTGTTAAGAGTAGTATTGTCCGTGGTAGTTGTAGTGGCGCTGGTGGTTGTGGTAGGAGTAGTAGTTTCTGTGGTAGAAGTAGTGGTGATGGTGGTGGAGTTAGGAGTAGCAGGTTCTGTGGTAGGAGTAGGAGCGCTAGTGGTGGTGGTAGGAGTAGTAGTGTCTGTGGTAGAAGTAGGAACGCTAGTAGTGGTGGTAGTAGTTGCACGGTCTATGGTAGAAGTAGTTGTGCTCGTGGTGGAGGTATGAGTAGCAGGTACTGTGGTAGCAGAAGGAGCACTCATGGTGGTGGTAGGAGTAGTAGTGTCTGTGGTAGAAGTAGGAGCACTAGTCTTCCTGGTAGTATTCGCACGGTCTCTGGTAGAATTAGGAAGGCTCGTCGTGGTGATAGCAATAGTAATGTCTGTGGTAGAAGTAGTTGCGTTCGTGTTGGGGGTAGAAGTAGTAGTGTTTTTGGTAGAAGTAGAAGCACTGGTGGTGGTCGTAGGAGTAGTAGTGTTTGTGGTAGAATTAGGAGCACTCATGGTGGTAGTAGAAGTAGAAGTATCTGTGGTTAAAGTAGTGGAGCTCGTGGTGGTGGTAGTAGTTGTGTCTGTGGTAGAAGTAGGAGCACTGGTGGTGTTGGTAGGACCAGTAGGGTCTTTGGTAGAAGTAGGATCTAGATAGGTATATCTGTGGTAGTAGGTCTGTTTTAGAAGTAGTTTCGCTCGTGGTGGTGGTAGGAGTACTTGTGTCTGTGGTAGAAGTACGAGTACTCGTGGTGTTGGTAGGACTAGTAGGGTCGTTGTTAGAAGTAGGATCTAGGTAGGTAGATCTGTGGTAGTAGGTCTGTGTTAGAAGTAGTTTCACTCGTGGTGTGGTAGGAGTAGCATGTTCTGTGTTAGCAGTAGGAGCGCACGTAGTGGTGGTAGGAGTTGCACTGTCTGTGGCAGAAGTAGTAGCGCTCGTGGTGGTGGTAGTCGTAGTTATTCTGGTAGAATTAGGAGAGTACTTGTTGGTGGTACGAGGAGTAGTTACTTTGGGAGAAGTAGGAGCACTCGTGGTGGTAGAAAAGTAGTTCAGTCTGTTGTAGAAGTAGGAGTCCTCGTGGCGGTGCTTGGAGTATTAATGTCTGTGGTAGAAGTCGGAGCACTCATGGTGGTGGTAGGTGTACTCTGTCTGTGGTAGAAGTAGTTTCACTCTTGGTGGAGGTAGGAGTAGTAGTTTTGGCGGTAGAAGTAGGAATCATCGTGTTGTTGGGAGGAGTAGTATTTTGTCTGGTAGAAGTAGGTTCTCTCGTGGTGGTGGTAGGATTAGAAGTGTCTGTGGAGGACGTAGTGATGCTCACAGTGGTGGTGGGAGTAGTAATGTGATTGATAAAAGTATGAGCGCTCGTGGTCGTGGCAGGAGTAGTAGTGTCTGTGGTAGAAGTAGGAGAATTCATCGTGGTGTTAGGAGTAGTAGTGTCTTTGGTAGATATAGTTGGACTCGTGGTGGTGGTAGGGGTAGTATTTTATGCGATAAAAGAAGGAGTGCTCGTTTTGGTGGTAGGAGTTGTAGTTTCTGTGGTAGAAGTAGGATCAATCGTGGTGGTGGTAGGAGTAGAAGAGCCTGTGGTAGAAGGAGGTGCTCTCGTGGTGGTGGGAGGAGTAGGAGGTTTTGTGGGAGAAGTAGGAGCGCTCGTGATATTGGCAGGAGGAGTAGTGTCTGTGGTAGAAGTAGTTGCACTCGTTGTGATGGTAGAATTAGTAGTTTCTGTGGTAGAGGTAGGAACGTTCCTGGTGGAGGTAGGTGTAGTAGTGTCTGTAGTAGAAGTAGGGGCGCCTGTGGTACTGGTGGGAGTAGTAGTGTCTGTGGTAGAAGGAGGAGCACTCGTCTTGGTGGTAAGTGTAGTATTCTCTGTGGTAGAAATAGTTGCGCTCATGATGGTAGTAGGTGTAGTAGTTTCTGTGGTAGAAGTTGGAGTGCTCGTGGTGGTGGTAGTAGTAGTTGATTCTGTGGTATATGTAGGAGTGTTCCTCATGGTGGTAGGAGAAGTAGTGTCTGTCGTCGAACTAGTGGTGCTCGTGGTGTTGGTAGGTGTAGTAGTGTCTGTTTTAGAAGTAGCAGCCCTCGTGGTGGTGGTAGGAGAAGTATTTTCTGTGGTAGAAGTACTTGAGCTCGTGCTGCAAGTAGGAGTAGTATGGTCTGTGATAGAAGTAGGAGGGCTAGTGGAGGTCGTAGGTGTTGCACGGTCTGTGGTAGAAGTAGGAGCGCTCGTGGTGGTAGTAGGAGTAGTAGTGTCTGTAGTAGAAGGTGTTGCACTCGTGCTCGTGGTAGTAGTAGTACTTTTTGTGGTAGAAGTAGGATTGCTCGTGATATTGTCAGGAATAGTATTGTCTGTGTTAGAAGTCGTTGCATTCGTTGTAGTGGTAAGAGTAGTAGTGTCTGTCGTAGAAGTAGTTGCACTCTTCATGGTGGTAGCAGTAGCATGTTCTGTGTTAGAAGTAAGAGTGCTCTTGGTGGTGGTGGGAGATGCACACTCTGTGGAAGAAGCAGAAGCGCTCGTGGTCTTGGTAGTAGTAGTTTCTCTGGTAGAAGTAGGAGAGCTCCTGGTGGTGGTGGGAGTAGTAATTTCTTTGGTAGAAGTAGGAGCGCTCATGGTGGTGGTAGGAGTAGTAGTTTCTGTGGTAATAGTAGGAGAGCTCGTGGTGGTGGTAGGTGTAGTACTGTCTGTTGTAGAAGTATGAGCAATCATGGTTGTGGTGGGAGTAGTAATGTCTGTGGTAGAAGTAGGAGCACTCGTCTTGGTGGTAGCAGTAGTATGGTCTGTAGTAGAAGTAGTTGCACTCGTGGTGGTGGTAGGGTTAGTAGTGTCTGTGGTAGAAGTAGGAGTGCTCATGGTGGTGGTAGGAGTAGTATTGTCTGTGGTAGAAGAAGGAACGCTCGTAGTGGGGGTAGGAGTAGTAGTTTCTGTAATAGTAGTAGGAGCTCTCGTGGTGGTGGTAGGTCTAACAGGGCCTGTGGAAGAAATAGGAGCGCTTGTGGAGTTGGTATGAGTAGCACAGTCTGTGGTAGAAGTAGGAGCACTCATGGGGGTGGTAGCAGTAGTAGTGTCTGTGGTAGAAGTAGGAGTGCTCATGATGGTGGCAGGAGTCGTAGTGTCTGTGGTAGAAGTAGGAGCGCCTGTGGTGGTGGTGGAAATAGTTGTGTGTGTTGTATAAGTAGTTGCACTCGTGGTGGTGGTAGGAGTAGTAGTATCTGTGGTAGAAGTAGGAGCTCTAGTGATTGTGGTAGTAGTTGTACGGTCTGCCGTAGAAGTAGGAGGGCTCGTGGTGGTGATCGGTGCAGTAGTGTCTGTGGTAGAAGTAGTTGCGCTCGTGGTGGTGGTAGAAGTAGCAGGTTCTGTGGTAGAAGTAGGAGCGCTAGTGATGGTGGTAGGAGTAGTAGTGTCTGTGGTAGGAGTAGGAGCGCTCATGGTGGTGGTAGGGGTAGTATTGTCTGTCGTAGAAGAAGGAGCGGTCCTGGTGGGGTTAGGAGTAGCTGTTTCTGTAATAGAAGTAGGAGCTTTCATGGTTGTGGTAGGAATAGCAGGGCCCGTGGAAGAAATAGGAGCGCTTTTGGTGGTGGTAAGAGTTGCACGGTGTGTGATAGAAGTAGGAGTGCTCATGGTGGTGGTAGCAGTATTAGTGTCTGTGGTAGAGGTAGGAGCGCTCGTGGTGGTGGTAGACATTGTTGTGTCTGTGGTGTGAGTAGTTGCGCTCGTGGTGGTGGTAGAAATAGTAGTTTCTGTGGTAGAAATAGTTGCACTTGTGGTGGTGGTAGCAGTAGTAGTGTCTGTGGTAGAAGTAGGAGCGCTAGTCCTGCTGGTAGTAGTTGCAGGGTCCCTGGTAGAAGTAGGAAGGCTCGTGGTGGTGATAGCAGTAGTAGTGTCTGTGGTAGAAGTAGTTGTGCTCATGGTGAGGGTAGGAGTAGTAGAGTCTGTGGTAGAAGTAGAAACACTCGTGGTGGTGGTAGGAATAGTAGTGTCTGTGATAGAATTAGGAGCGATTGTGGTGGTGGTAAGAGTAGCAGGGTCTGTGGTAGAAGTAGTTGCAATCATGGTGGTGGTAGGATTAGCAGATTCTGTGGTAGAAGAAGGGGCACTCGAGGTGGTGGTAGGAGTTGCAGTATCTGTGGTAGACGTAGGAGCGCTCGTGGTGGTGCTTGGAGTATTAGTGTCTGTGGTAGAAGTAGGAGCGTTTTTCGTGCTGTTAAGAGTAGTATTGTCCGTGGTAGTTGTAGTGGCGCTGGTGGTTGTGGTAGGAGTAGTAGTTTCTGTGGTAGAAGTAGTGGTGATGGTGGTGGAGTTAGGAGTAGCAGGTTCTGTGGTAGGAGTAGGAGCGCTAGTGGTGGTGGTAGGAGTAGTAGTGTCTGTGGTAGAAGTAGGAACGCTAGTAGTGGTGGTAGTAGTTGCACGGTCTATGGTAGAAGTAGTTGTGCTCGTGGTGGAGGTATGAGTAGCAGGTACTGTGGTAGCAGAAGGAGCACTCATGGTGGTGGTAGGAGTAGTAGTGTCTGTGGTAGAAGTAGGAGCACTAGTCTTCCTGGTAGTATTCGCACGGTCTCTGGTAGAATTAGGAAGGCTCGTCGTGGTGATAGCAATAGTAATGTCTGTGGTAGAAGTAGTTGCGTTCGTGTTGGGGGTAGAAGTAGTAGTGTTTTTGGTAGAAGTAGAAGCACTGGTGGTGGTCGTAGGAGTAGTAGTGTTTGTGGTAGAATTAGGAGCACTCATGGTGGTAGTAGAAGTAGAAGTATCTGTGGTTAAAGTAGTGGAGCTCGTGGTGGTGGTAGTAGTTGTGTCTGTGGTAGAAGTAGGAGCACTGGTGGTGTTGGTAGGACTAGTAGGGTCTTTGGTAGAAGTAGGATCTAGATAGGTATATCTGTGGTAGTAGGTCTGTTTTAGAAGTAGTTTCGCTCGTGGTGGTGGTAGGAGTACTTGTGTCTGTGGTAGAAGTACGAGTACTCGTGGTGTTGGTAGGACTAGTAGGGTCGTTGTTAGAAGTAGGATCTAGGTAGGTAGATCTGTGGTAGTAGGTCTGTGTTAGAAGTAGTTTCACTCGTGGTGTGGTAGGAGTAGCATGTTCTGTGTTAGCAGTAGGAGCGCACGTAGTGGTGGTAGGAGTTGCACTGTCTGTGGCAGAAGTAGTAGCGCTCGTGGTGGTGGTAGTCGTAGTTATTCTGGTAGAATTAGGAGAGTACTTGTTGGTGGTACGAGGAGTAGTTACTTTGGGAGAAGTAGGAGCACTCGTGGTGGTAGAAAAGTAGTTCAGTCTGTTGTAGAAGTAGGAGTCCTCGTGGCGGTGCTTGGAGTATTAATGTCTGTGGTAGAAGTCGGAGCACTCATGGTGGTGGTAGGTGTACTCTGTCTGTGGTAGAAGTAGTTTCACTCTTGGTGGAGGTAGGAGTAGTAGTTTTGGCGGTAGAAGTAGGAATCATCGTGTTGTTGGGAGGAGTAGTATTTTGTCTGGTAGAAGTAGGTTCTCTCGTGGTGGTGGTAGGATTAGAAGTGTCTGTGGAGGACGTAGTGATGCTCACAGTGGTGGTGGGAGTAGTAATGTGATTGATAAAAGTATGAGCGCTCGTGGTCGTGGCAGGAGTAGTAGTGTCTGTGGTAGAAGTAGGAGAATTCATCGTGGTGTTAGGAGTAGTAGTGTCTTTGGTAGATATAGTTGGACTCGTGGTGGTGGTAGGGGTAGTATTTTATGCGATAAAAGAAGGAGTGCTCGTTTTGGTGGTAGGAGTTGTAGTTTCTGTGGTAGAAGTAGGATCAATCGTGGTGGTGGTAGGAGTAGAAGAGCCTGTGGTAGAAGGAGGTGCTCTCGTGGTGGTGGGAGGAGTAGGAGGTTTTGTGGGAGAAGTAGGAGCGCTCGTGATATTGGCAGGAGGAGTAGTGTCTGTGGTAGAAGTAGTTGCACTCGTTGTGATGGTAGAATTAGTAGTTTCTGTGGTAGAGGTAGGAACGTTCCTGGTGGAGGTAGGTGTAGTAGTGTCTGTAGTAGAAGTAGGGGCGCCTGTGGTACTGGTGGGAGTAGTAGTGTCTGTGGTAGAAGGAGGAGCACTCGTCTTGGTGGTAAGTGTAGTATTCTCTGTGGTAGAAATAGTTGCGCTCATGATGGTAGTAGGTGTAGTAGTTTCTGTGGTAGAAGTTGGAGTGCTCGTGGTGGTGGTAGTAGTAGTTGATTCTGTGGTATATGTAGGAGTGTTCCTCATGGTGGTAGGAGAAGTAGTGTCTGTCGTCGAACTAGTGGTGCTCGTGGTGTTGGTAGGTGTAGTAGTGTCTGTTTTAGAAGTAGCAGCCCTCGTGGTGGTGGTAGGAGAAGTATTTTCTGTGGTAGAAGTACTTGAGCTCGTGCTGCAAGTAGGAGTAGTATGGTCTGTGATAGAAGTAGGAGGGCTAGTGGAGGTCGTAGGTGTTGCACGGTCTGTGGTAGAAGTAGGAGCGCTCGTGGTGGTAGTAGGAGTAGTAGTGTCTGTAGTAGAAGGTGTTGCACTCGTGCTCGTGGTAGTAGTAGTACTTTTTGTGGTAGAAGTAGGATTGCTCGTGATATTGTCAGGAATAGTATTGTCTGTGTTAGAAGTCGTTGCATTCGTTGTAGTGGTAAGAGTAGTAGTGTCTGTCGTAGAAGTAGTTGCACTCTTCATGGTGGTAGCAGTAGCATGTTCTGTGTTAGAAGTAAGAGTGCTCTTGGTGGTGGTGGGAGATGCACACTCTGTGGAAGAAGCAGAAGCGCTCGTGGTCTTGGTAGTAGTAGTTTCTCTGGTAGAAGTAGGAGAGCTCCTGGTGGTGGTGGGAGTAGTAATTTCTTTGGTAGAAGTAGGAGCGCTCATGGTGGTGGTAGGAGTAGTAGTTTCTGTGGTAATAGTAGGAGAGCTCGTGGTGGTGGTAGGTGTAGTACTGTCTGTTGTAGAAGTATGAGCAATCATGGTTGTGGTGGGAGTAGTAATGTCTGTGGTAGAAGTAGGAGCACTCGTCTTGGTGGTAGCAGTAGTATGGTCTGTAGTAGAAGTAGTTGCACTCGTGGTGGTGGTAGGGTTAGTAGTGTCTGTGGTAGAAGTAGGAGTGCTCATGGTGGTGGTAGGAGTAGTATTGTCTGTGGTAGAAGAAGGAACGCTCGTAGTGGGGGTAGGAGTAGTAGTTTCTGTAATAGTAGTAGGAGCTCTCGTGGTGGTGGTAGGTCTAACAGGGCCTGTGGAAGAAATAGGAGCGCTTGTGTAGTTGGTATGAGTAGCACAGTCTGTGGTAGAAGTAGGAGCACTCATGGGGGTGGTAGCAGTAGTAGTGTCTGTGGTAGAAGTAGGAGTGCTCATGATGGTGGCAGGAGTCGTAGTGTCTGTGGTAGAAGTAGGAGCGCCTGTGGTGGTGGTGGAAATAGTTGTGTGTGTTGTATAAGTAGTTGCACTCGTGGTGGTGGTAGGAGTAGTAGTATCTGTGGTAGAAGTAGGAGCTCTAGTGATTGTGGTAGTAGTTGTACGGTCTGCCGTAGAAGTAGGAGGGCTCGTGGTGGTGATCGGTGCAGTAGTGTCTGTGGTAGAAGTAGTTGCGCTCGTGGTGGTGGTAGAAGTAGCAGGTTCTGTGGTAGAAGTAGGAGCGCTAGTGATGGTGGTAGGAGTAGTAGTGTCTGTGGTAGGAGTAGGAGCGCTCATGGTGGTGGTAGGGGTAGTATTGTCTGTCGTAGAAGAAGGAGCGGTCCTGGTGGGGTTAGGAGTAGCTGTTTCTGTAATAGAAGTAGGAGCTTTCATGGTTGTGGTAGGAATAGCAGGGCCTGTGGAAGAAATAGGAGCGCTTTTGGTGGTGGTAAGAGTTGCACGGTGTGTGATAGAAGTAGGAGTGCTCATGGTGGTGGTAGCAGTATTAGTGTCTGTGGTAGAGGTAGGAGCGCTCGTGGTGGTGGTAGACATTGTTGTGTCTGTGGTGTGAGTAGTTGCGCTCGTGGTGGTGGTAGAAATAGTAGTTTCTGTGGTAGAAATAGTTGCACTTGTGGTGGTGGTAGCAGTAGTAGTGTCTGTGGTAGAAGTAGGAGCGCTAGTCCTGCTGGTAGTAGTTGCAGGGTCCCTGGTAGAAGTAGGAAGGCTCGTGGTGGTGATAGCAGTAGTAGTGTCTGTGGTAGAAGTAGTTGTGCTCATGGTGAGGGTAGGAGTAGTAGAGTCTGTGGTAGAAGTAGAAACACTCGTGGTGGTGGTAGGAATAGTAGTGTCTGTGATAGAATTAGGAGCGATTGTGGTGGTGGTAAGAGTAGCAGGGTCTGTGGTAGAAGTAGTTGCAATCATGGTGGTGGTAGGATTAGCAGATTCTGTGGTAGAAGAAGGGGCACTCGAGGTGGTGGTAGGAGTTGCAGTATCTGTGGTAGACGTAGGAGCGCTCGTGGTGGTGCTTGGAGTATTAGTGTCTGTGGTAGAAGTAGGAGCGTTTTTCGTGCTGTTAAGAGTAGTATTGTCCGTGGTAGTTGTAGTGGCGCTGGTGGTTGTGGTAGGAGTAGTAGTTTCTGTGGTAGAAGTAGTGGTGATGGTGGTGGAGTTAGGAGTAGCAGGTTCTGTGGTAGGAGTAGGAGCGCTAGTGGTGGTGGTAGGAGTAGTAGTGTCTGTGGTAGAAGTAGGAACGCTAGTAGTGGTGGTAGTAGTTGCACGGTCTATGGTAGAAGTAGTTGTGCTCGTGGTGGAGGTATGAGTAGCAGGTACTGTGGTAGCAGAAGGAGCACTCATGGTGGTGGTAGGAGTAGTAGTGTCTGTGGTAGAAGTAGGAGCACTAGTCTTCCTGGTAGTATTCGCACGGTCTCTGGTAGAATTAGGAAGGCTCGTCGTGGTGATAGCAATAGTAATGTCTGTGGTAGAAGTAGTTGCGTTCGTGTTGGGGGTAGAAGTAGTAGTGTTTTTGGTAGAAGTAGAAGCACTGGTGGTGGTCGTAGGAGTAGTAGTGTTTGTGGTAGAATTAGGAGCACTCATGGTGGTAGTAGAAGTAGAAGTATCTGTGGTTAAAGTAGTGGAGCTCGTGGTGGTGGTAGTAGTTGTGTCTGTGGTAGAAGTAGGAGCACTGGTGGTGTTGGTAGGACTAGTAGGGTCTTTGGTAGAAGTAGGATCTAGATAGGTATATCTGTGGTAGTAGGTCTGTTTTAGAAGTAGTTTCGCTCGTGGTGGTGGTAGGAGTACTTGTGTCTGTGGTAGAAGTACGAGTACTCGTGGTGTTGGTAGGACTAGTAGGGTCGTTGTTAGAAGTAGGATCTAGGTAGGTAGATCTGTGGTAGTAGGTCTGTGTTAGAAGTAGTTTCACTCGTGGTGTGGTAGGAGTAGCATGTTCTGTGTTAGCAGTAGGAGCGCACGTAGTGGTGGTAGGAGTTGCACTGTCTGTGGCAGAAGTAGTAGCGCTCGTGGTGGTGGTAGTCGTAGTTATTCTGGTAGAATTAGGAGAGTACTTGTTGGTGGTACGAGGAGTAGTTACTTTGGGAGAAGTAGGAGCACTCGTGGTGGTAGAAAAGTAGTTCAGTCTGTTGTAGAAGTAGGAGTCCTCGTGGCGGTGCTTGGAGTATTAATGTCTGTGGTAGAAGTCGGAGCACTCATGGTGGTGGTAGGTGTACTCTGTCTGTGGTAGAAGTAGTTTCACTCTTGGTGGAGGTAGGAGTAGTAGTTTTGGCGGTAGAAGTAGGAATCATCGTGTTGTTGGGAGGAGTAGTATTTTGTCTGGTAGAAGTAGGTTCTCTCGTGGTGGTGGTAGGATTAGAAGTGTCTGTGGAGGACGTAGTGATGCTCACAGTGGTGGTGGGAGTAGTAATGTGATTGATAAAAGTATGAGCGCTCGTGGTCGTGGCAGGAGTAGTAGTGTCTGTGGTAGAAGTAGGAGAATTCATCGTGGTGTTAGGAGTAGTAGTGTCTTTGGTAGATATAGTTGGACTCGTGGTGGTGGTAGGGGTAGTATTTTATGCGATAAAAGAAGGAGTGCTCGTTTTGGTGGTAGGAGTTGTAGTTTCTGTGGTAGAAGTAGGATCAATCGTGGTGGTGGTAGGAGTAGAAGAGCCTGTGGTAGAAGGAGGTGCTCTCGTGGTGGTGGGAGGAGTAGGAGGTTTTGTGGGAGAAGTAGGAGCGCTCGTGATATTGGCAGGAGGAGTAGTGTCTGTGGTAGAAGTAGTTGCACTCGTTGTGATGGTAGAATTAGTAGTTTCTGTGGTAGAGGTAGGAACGTTCCTGGTGGAGGTAGGTGTAGTAGTGTCTGTAGTAGAAGTAGGGGCGCCTGTGGTACTGGTGGGAGTAGTAGTGTCTGTGGTAGAAGGAGGAGCACTCGTCTTGGTGGTAAGTGTAGTATTCTCTGTGGTAGAAATAGTTGCGCTCATGATGGTAGTAGGTGTAGTAGTTTCTGTGGTAGAAGTTGGAGTGCTCGTGGTGGTGGTAGTAGTAGTTGATTCTGTGGTATATGTAGGAGTGTTCCTCATGGTGGTAGGAGAAGTAGTGTCTGTCGTCGAACTAGTGGTGCTCGTGGTGTTGGTAGGTGTAGTAGTGTCTGTTTTAGAAGTAGCAGCCCTCGTGGTGGTGGTAGGAGAAGTATTTTCTGTGGTAGAAGTACTTGAGCTCGTGCTGCAAGTAGGAGTAGTATGGTCTGTGATAGAAGTAGGAGGGCTAGTGGAGGTCGTAGGTGTTGCACGGTCTGTGGTAGAAGTAGGAGCGCTCGTGGTGGTAGTAGGAGTAGTAGTGTCTGTAGTAGAAGGTGTTGCACTCGTGCTCGTGGTAGTAGTAGTACTTTTTGTGGTAGAAGTAGGATTGCTCGTGATATTGTCAGGAATAGTATTGTCTGTGTTAGAAGTCGTTGCATTCGTTGTAGTGGTAAGAGTAGTAGTGTCTGTCGTAGAAGTAGTTGCACTCTTCATGGTGGTAGCAGTAGCATGTTCTGTGTTAGAAGTAAGAGTGCTCTTGGTGGTGGTGGGAGATGCACACTCTGTGGAAGAAGCAGAAGCGCTCGTGGTCTTGGTAGTAGTAGTTTCTCTGGTAGAAGTAGGAGAGCTCCTGGTGGTGGTGGGAGTAGTAATTTCTTTGGTAGAAGTAGGAGCGCTCATGGTGGTGGTAGGAGTAGTAGTTTCTGTGGTAATAGTAGGAGAGCTCGTGGTGGTGGTAGGTGTAGTACTGTCTGTTGTAGAAGTATGAGCAATCATGGTTGTGGTGGGAGTAGTAATGTCTGTGGTAGAAGTAGGAGCACTCGTCTTGGTGGTAGCAGTAGTATGGTCTGTAGTAGAAGTAGTTGCACTCGTGGTGGTGGTAGGGTTAGTAGTGTCTGTGGTAGAAGTAGGAGTGCTCATGGTGGTGGTAGGAGTAGTATTGTCTGTGGTAGAAGAAGGAACGCTCGTAGTGGGGGTAGGAGTAGTAGTTTCTGTAATAGTAGTAGGAGCTCTCGTGGTGGTGGTAGGTCTAACAGGGCCTGTGGAAGAAATAGGAGCGCTTGTGGAGTTGGTATGAGTAGCACAGTCTGTGGTAGAAGTAGGAGCACTCATGGGGGTGGTAGCAGTAGTAGTGTCTGTGGTAGAAGTAGGAGTGCTCATGATGGTGGCAGGAGTCGTAGTGTCTGTGGTAGAAGTAGGAGCGCCTGTGGTGGTGGTGGAAATAGTTGTGTGTGTTGTATAAGTAGTTGCACTCGTGGTGGTGGTAGGAGTAGTAGTATCTGTGGTAGAAGTAGGAGCTCTAGTGATTGTGGTAGTAGTTGTACGGTCTGCCGTAGAAGTAGGAGGGCTCGTGGTGGTGATCGGTGCAGTAGTGTCTGTGGTAGAAGTAGTTGCGCTCGTGGTGGTGGTAGAAGTAGCAGGTTCTGTGGTAGAAGTAGGAGCGCTAGTGATGGTGGTAGGAGTAGTAGTGTCTGTGGTAGGAGTAGGAGCGCTCATGGTGGTGGTAGGGGTAGTATTGTCTGTCGTAGAAGAAGGAGCGGTCCTGGTGGGGTTAGGAGTAGCTGTTTCTGTAATAGAAGTAGGAGCTTTCATGGTTGTGGTAGGAATAGCAGGGCCTGTGGAAGAAATAGGAGCGCTTTTGGTGGTGGTAAGAGTTGCACGGTGTGTGATAGAAGTAGGAGTGCTCATGGTGGTGGTAGCAGTATTAGTGTCTGTGGTAGAGGTAGGAGCGCTCGTGGTGGTGGTAGACATTGTTGTGTCTGTGGTGTGAGTAGTTGCGCTCGTGGTGGTGGTAGAAATAGTAGTTTCTGTGGTAGAAATAGTTGCACTTGTGGTGGTGGTAGCAGTAGTAGTGTCTGTGGTAGAAGTAGGAGCGCTAGTCCTGCTGGTAGTAGTTGCAGGGTCCCTGGTAGAAGTAGGAAGGCTCGTGGTGGTGATAGCAGTAGTAGTGTCTGTGGTAGAAGTAGTTGTGCTCATGGTGAGGGTAGGAGTAGTAGAGTCTGTGGTAGAAGTAGAAACACTCGTGGTGGTGGTAGGAATAGTAGTGTCTGTGATAGAATTAGGAGCGATTGTGGTGGTGGTAAGAGTAGCAGGGTCTGTGGTAGAAGTAGTTGCAATCATGGTGGTGGTAGGATTAGCAGATTCTGTGGTAGAAGAAGGGGCACTCGAGGTGGTGGTAGGAGTTGCAGTATCTGTGGTAGACGTAGGAGCGCTCGTGGTGGTGCTTGGAGTATTAGTGTCTGTGGTAGAAGTAGGAGCGTTTTTCGTGCTGTTAAGAGTAGTATTGTCCGTGGTAGTTGTAGTGGCGCTGGTGGTTGTGGTAGGAGTAGTAGTTTCTGTGGTAGAAGTAGTGGTGATGGTGGTGGAGTTAGGAGTAGCAGGTTCTGTGGTAGGAGTAGGAGCGCTAGTGGTGGTGGTAGGAGTAGTAGTGTCTGTGGTAGAAGTAGGAACGCTAGTAGTGGTGGTAGTAGTTGCACGGTCTATGGTAGAAGTAGTTGTGCTCGTGGTGGAGGTATGAGTAGCAGGTACTGTGGTAGCAGAAGGAGCACTCATGGTGGTGGTAGGAGTAGTAGTGTCTGTGGTAGAAGTAGGAGCACTAGTCTTCCTGGTAGTATTCGCACGGTCTCTGGTAGAATTAGGAAGGCTCGTCGTGGTGATAGCAATAGTAATGTCTGTGGTAGAAGTAGTTGCGTTCGTGTTGGGGGTAGAAGTAGTAGTGTTTTTGGTAGAAGTAGAAGCACTGGTGGTGGTCGTAGGAGTAGTAGTGTTTGTGGTAGAATTAGGAGCACTCATGGTGGTAGTAGAAGTAGAAGTATCTGTGGTTAAAGTAGTGGAGCTCGTGGTGGTGGTAGTAGTTGTGTCTGTGGTAGAAGTAGGAGCACTGGTGGTGTTGGTAGGACTAGTAGGGTCTTTGGTAGAAGTAGGATCTAGATAGGTATATCTGTGGTAGTAGGTCTGTTTTAGAAGTAGTTTCGCTCGTGGTGGTGGTAGGAGTACTTGTGTCTGTGGTAGAAGTACGAGTACTCGTGGTGTTGGTAGGACTAGTAGGGTCGTTGTTAGAAGTAGGATCTAGGTAGGTAGATCTGTGGTAGTAGGTCTGTGTTAGAAGTAGTTTCACTCGTGGTGTGGTAGGAGTAGCATGTTCTGTGTTAGCAGTAGGAGCGCACGTAGTGGTGGTAGGAGTTGCACTGTCTGTGGCAGAAGTAGTAGCGCTCGTGGTGGTGGTAGTCGTAGTTATTCTGGTAGAATTAGGAGAGTACTTGTTGGTGGTACGAGGAGTAGTTACTTTGGGAGAAGTAGGAGCACTCGTGGTGGTAGAAAAGTAGTTCAGTCTGTTGTAGAAGTAGGAGTCCTCGTGGCGGTGCTTGGAGTATTAATGTCTGTGGTAGAAGTCGGAGCACTCATGGTGGTGGTAGGTGTACTCTGTCTGTGGTAGAAGTAGTTTCACTCTTGGTGGAGGTAGGAGTAGTAGTTTTGGCGGTAGAAGTAGGAATCATCGTGTTGTTGGGAGGAGTAGTATTTTGTCTGGTAGAAGTAGGTTCTCTCGTGGTGGTGGTAGGATTAGAAGTGTCTGTGGAGGACGTAGTGATGCTCACAGTGGTGGTGGGAGTAGTAATGTGATTGATAAAAGTATGAGCGCTCGTGGTCGTGGCAGGAGTAGTAGTGTCTGTGGTAGAAGTAGGAGAATTCATCGTGGTGTTAGGAGTAGTAGTGTCTTTGGTAGATATAGTTGGACTCGTGGTGGTGGTAGGGGTAGTATTTTATGCGATAAAAGAAGGAGTGCTCGTTTTGGTGGTAGGAGTTGTAGTTTCTGTGGTAGAAGTAGGATCAATCGTGGTGGTGGTAGGAGTAGAAGAGCCTGTGGTAGAAGGAGGTGCTCTCGTGGTGGTGGGAGGAGTAGGAGGTTTTGTGGGAGAAGTAGGAGCGCTCGTGATATTGGCAGGAGGAGTAGTGTCTGTGGTAGAAGTAGTTGCACTCGTTGTGATGGTAGAATTAGTAGTTTCTGTGGTAGAGGTAGGAACGTTCCTGGTGGAGGTAGGTGTAGTAGTGTCTGTAGTAGAAGTAGGGGCGCCTGTGGTACTGGTGGGAGTAGTAGTGTCTGTGGTAGAAGGAGGAGCACTCGTCTTGGTGGTAAGTGTAGTATTCTCTGTGGTAGAAATAGTTGCGCTCATGATGGTAGTAGGTGTAGTAGTTTCTGTGGTAGAAGTTGGAGTGCTCGTGGTGGTGGTAGTAGTAGTTGATTCTGTGGTATATGTAGGAGTGTTCCTCATGGTGGTAGGAGAAGTAGTGTCTGTCGTCGAACTAGTGGTGCTCGTGGTGTTGGTAGGTGTAGTAGTGTCTGTTTTAGAAGTAGCAGCCCTCGTGGTGGTGGTAGGAGAAGTATTTTCTGTGGTAGAAGTACTTGAGCTCGTGCTGCAAGTAGGAGTAGTATGGTCTGTGATAGAAGTAGGAGGGCTAGTGGAGGTCGTAGGTGTTGCACGGTCTGTGGTAGAAGTAGGAGCGCTCGTGGTGGTAGTAGGAGTAGTAGTGTCTGTAGTAGAAGGTGTTGCACTCGTGCTCGTGGTAGTAGTAGTACTTTTTGTGGTAGAAGTAGGATTGCTCGTGATATTGTCAGGAATAGTATTGTCTGTGTTAGAAGTCGTTGCATTCGTTGTAGTGGTAAGAGTAGTAGTGTCTGTCGTAGAAGTAGTTGCACTCTTCATGGTGGTAGCAGTAGCATGTTCTGTGTTAGAAGTAAGAGTGCTCTTGGTGGTGGTGGGAGATGCACACTCTGTGGAAGAAGCAGAAGCGCTCGTGGTCTTGGTAGTAGTAGTTTCTCTGGTAGAAGTAGGAGAGCTCCTGGTGGTGGTGGGAGTAGTAATTTCTTTGGTAGAAGTAGGAGCGCTCATGGTGGTGGTAGGAGTAGTAGTTTCTGTGGTAATAGTAGGAGAGCTCGTGGTGGTGGTAGGTGTAGTACTGTCTGTTGTAGAAGTATGAGCAATCATGGTTGTGGTGGGAGTAGTAATGTCTGTGGTAGAAGTAGGAGCACTCGTCTTGGTGGTAGCAGTAGTATGGTCTGTAGTAGAAGTAGTTGCACTCGTGGTGGTGGTAGGGTTAGTAGTGTCTGTGGTAGAAGTAGGAGTGCTCATGGTGGTGGTAGGAGTAGTATTGTCTGTGGTAGAAGAAGGAACGCTCGTAGTGGGGGTAGGAGTAGTAGTTTCTGTAATAGTAGTAGGAGCTCTCGTGGTGGTGGTAGGTCTAACAGGGCCTGTGGAAGAAATAGGAGCGCTTGTGGAGTTGGTATGAGTAGCACAGTCTGTGGTAGAAGTAGGAGCACTCATGGGGGTGGTAGCAGTAGTAGTGTCTGTGGTAGAAGTAGGAGTGCTCATGATGGTGGCAGGAGTCGTAGTGTCTGTGGTAGAAGTAGGAGCGCCTGTGGTGGTGGTGGAAATAGTTGTGTGTGTTGTATAAGTAGTTGCACTCGTGGTGGTGGTAGGAGTAGTAGTATCTGTGGTAGAAGTAGGAGCTCTAGTGATTGTGGTAGTAGTTGTACGGTCTGCCGTAGAAGTAGGAGGGCTCGTGGTGGTGATCGGTGCAGTAGTGTCTGTGGTAGAAGTAGTTGCGCTCGTGGTGGTGGTAGAAGTAGCAGGTTCTGTGGTAGAAGTAGGAGCGCTAGTGATGGTGGTAGGAGTAGTAGTGTCTGTGGTAGGAGTAGGAGCGCTCATGGTGGTGGTAGGGGTAGTATTGTCTGTCGTAGAAGAAGGAGCGGTCCTGGTGGGGTTAGGAGTAGCTGTTTCTGTAATAGAAGTAGGAGCTTTCATGGTTGTGGTAGGAATAGCAGGGCCTGTGGAAGAAATAGGAGCGCTTTTGGTGGTGGTAAGAGTTGCACGGTGTGTGATAGAAGTAGGAGTGCTCATGGTGGTGGTAGCAGTATTAGTGTCTGTGGTAGAGGTAGGAGCGCTCGTGGTGGTGGTAGACATTGTTGTGTCTGTGGTGTGAGTAGTTGCGCTCGTGGTGGTGGTAGAAATAGTAGTTTCTGTGGTAGAAATAGTTGCACTTGTGGTGGTGGTAGCAGTAGTAGTGTCTGTGGTAGAAGTAGGAGCGCTAGTCCTGCTGGTAGTAGTTGCAGGGTCCCTGGTAGAAGTAGGAAGGCTCGTGGTGGTGATAGCAGTAGTAGTGTCTGTGGTAGAAGTAGTTGTGCTCATGGTGAGGGTAGGAGTAGTAGAGTCTGTGGTAGAAGTAGAAACACTCGTGGTGGTGGTAGGAATAGTAGTGTCTGTGATAGAATTAGGAGCGATTGTGGTGGTGGTAAGAGTAGCAGGGTCTGTGGTAGAAGTAGTTGCAATCATGGTGGTGGTAGGATTAGCAGATTCTGTGGTAGAAGAAGGGGCACTCGAGGTGGTGGTAGGAGTTGCAGTATCTGTGGTAGACGTAGGAGCGCTCGTGGTGGTGCTTGGAGTATTAGTGTCTGTGGTAGAAGTAGGAGCGTTTTTCGTGCTGTTAAGAGTAGTATTGTCCGTGGTAGTTGTAGTGGCGCTGGTGGTTGTGGTAGGAGTAGTAGTTTCTGTGGTAGAAGTAGTGGTGATGGTGGTGGAGTTAGGAGTAGCAGGTTCTGTGGTAGGAGTAGGAGCGCTAGTGGTGGTGGTAGGAGTAGTAGTGTCTGTGGTAGAAGTAGGAACGCTAGTAGTGGTGGTAGTAGTTGCACGGTCTATGGTAGAAGTAGTTGTGCTCGTGGTGGAGGTATGAGTAGCAGGTACTGTGGTAGCAGAAGGAGCACTCATGGTGGTGGTAGGAGTAGTAGTGTCTGTGGTAGAAGTAGGAGCACTAGTCTTCCTGGTAGTATTCGCACGGTCTCTGGTAGAATTAGGAAGGCTCGTCGTGGTGATAGCAATAGTAATGTCTGTGGTAGAAGTAGTTGCGTTCGTGTTGGGGGTAGAAGTAGTAGTGTTTTTGGTAGAAGTAGAAGCACTGGTGGTGGTCGTAGGAGTAGTAGTGTTTGTGGTAGAATTAGGAGCACTCATGGTGGTAGTAGAAGTAGAAGTATCTGTGGTTAAAGTAGTGGAGCTCGTGGTGGTGGTAGTAGTTGTGTCTGTGGTAGAAGTAGGAGCACTGGTGGTGTTGGTAGGACTAGTAGGGTCTTTGGTAGAAGTAGGATCTAGATAGGTATATCTGTGGTAGTAGGTCTGTTTTAGAAGTAGTTTCGCTCGTGGTGGTGGTAGGAGTACTTGTGTCTGTGGTAGAAGTACGAGTACTCGTGGTGTTGGTAGGACTAGTAGGGTCGTTGTTAGAAGTAGGATCTAGGTAGGTAGATCTGTGGTAGTAGGTCTGTGTTAGAAGTAGTTTCACTCGTGGTGTGGTAGGAGTAGCATGTTCTGTGTTAGCAGTAGGAGCGCACGTAGTGGTGGTAGGAGTTGCACTGTCTGTGGCAGAAGTAGTAGCGCTCGTGGTGGTGGTAGTCGTAGTTATTCTGGTAGAATTAGGAGAGTACTTGTTGGTGGTACGAGGAGTAGTTACTTTGGGAGAAGTAGGAGCACTCGTGGTGGTAGAAAAGTAGTTCAGTCTGTTGTAGAAGTAGGAGTCCTCGTGGCGGTGCTTGGAGTATTAATGTCTGTGGTAGAAGTCGGAGCACTCATGGTGGTGGTAGGTGTACTCTGTCTGTGGTAGAAGTAGTTTCACTCTTGGTGGAGGTAGGAGTAGTAGTTTTGGCGGTAGAAGTAGGAATCATCGTGTTGTTGGGAGGAGTAGTATTTTGTCTGGTAGAAGTAGGTTCTCTCGTGGTGGTGGTAGGATTAGAAGTGTCTGTGGAGGACGTAGTGATGCTCACAGTGGTGGTGGGAGTAGTAATGTGATTGATAAAAGTATGAGCGCTCGTGGTCGTGGCAGGAGTAGTAGTGTCTGTGGTAGAAGTAGGAGAATTCATCGTGGTGTTAGGAGTAGTAGTGTCTTTGGTAGATATAGTTGGACTCGTGGTGGTGGTAGGGGTAGTATTTTATGCGATAAAAGAAGGAGTGCTCGTTTTGGTGGTAGGAGTTGTAGTTTCTGTGGTAGAAGTAGGATCAATCGTGGTGGTGGTAGGAGTAGAAGAGCCTGTGGTAGAAGGAGGTGCTCTCGTGGTGGTGGGAGGAGTAGGAGGTTTTGTGGGAGAAGTAGGAGCGCTCGTGATATTGGCAGGAGGAGTAGTGTCTGTGGTAGAAGTAGTTGCACTCGTTGTGATGGTAGAATTAGTAGTTTCTGTGGTAGAGGTAGGAACGTTCCTGGTGGAGGTAGGTGTAGTAGTGTCTGTAGTAGAAGTAGGGGCGCCTGTGGTACTGGTGGGAGTAGTAGTGTCTGTGGTAGAAGGAGGAGCACTCGTCTTGGTGGTAAGTGTAGTATTCTCTGTGGTAGAAATAGTTGCGCTCATGATGGTAGTAGGTGTAGTAGTTTCTGTGGTAGAAGTTGGAGTGCTCGTGGTGGTGGTAGTAGTAGTTGATTCTGTGGTATATGTAGGAGTGTTCCTCATGGTGGTAGGAGAAGTAGTGTCTGTCGTCGAACTAGTGGTGCTCGTGGTGTTGGTAGGTGTAGTAGTGTCTGTTTTAGAAGTAGCAGCCCTCGTGGTGGTGGTAGGAGAAGTATTTTCTGTGGTAGAAGTACTTGAGCTCGTGCTGCAAGTAGGAGTAGTATGGTCTGTGATAGAAGTAGGAGGGCTAGTGGAGGTCGTAGGTGTTGCACGGTCTGTGGTAGAAGTAGGAGCGCTCGTGGTGGTAGTAGGAGTAGTAGTGTCTGTAGTAGAAGGTGTTGCACTCGTGCTCGTGGTAGTAGTAGTACTTTTTGTGGTAGAAGTAGGATTGCTCGTGATATTGTCAGGAATAGTATTGTCTGTGTTAGAAGTCGTTGCATTCGTTGTAGTGGTAAGAGTAGTAGTGTCTGTCGTAGAAGTAGTTGCACTCTTCATGGTGGTAGCAGTAGCATGTTCTGTGTTAGAAGTAAGAGTGCTCTTGGTGGTGGTGGGAGATGCACACTCTGTGGAAGAAGCAGAAGCGCTCGTGGTCTTGGTAGTAGTAGTTTCTCTGGTAGAAGTAGGAGAGCTCCTGGTGGTGGTGGGAGTAGTAATTTCTTTGGTAGAAGTAGGAGCGCTCATGGTGGTGGTAGGAGTAGTAGTTTCTGTGGTAATAGTAGGAGAGCTCGTGGTGGTGGTAGGTGTAGTACTGTCTGTTGTAGAAGTATGAGCAATCATGGTTGTGGTGGGAGTAGTAATGTCTGTGGTAGAAGTAGGAGCACTCGTCTTGGTGGTAGCAGTAGTATGGTCTGTAGTAGAAGTAGTTGCACTCGTGGTGGTGGTAGGGTTAGTAGTGTCTGTGGTAGAAGTAGGAGTGCTCATGGTGGTGGTAGGAGTAGTATTGTCTGTGGTAGAAGAAGGAACGCTCGTAGTGGGGGTAGGAGTAGTAGTTTCTGTAATAGTAGTAGGAGCTCTCGTGGTGGTGGTAGGTCTAACAGGGCCTGTGGAAGAAATAGGAGCGCTTGTGGAGTTGGTATGAGTAGCACAGTCTGTGGTAGAAGTAGGAGCACTCATGGGGGTGGTAGCAGTAGTAGTGTCTGTGGTAGAAGTAGGAGTGCTCATGATGGTGGCAGGAGTCGTAGTGTCTGTGGTAGAAGTAGGAGCGCCTGTGGTGGTGGTGGAAATAGTTGTGTGTGTTGTATAAGTAGTTGCACTCGTGGTGGTGGTAGGAGTAGTAGTATCTGTGGTAGAAGTAGGAGCTCTAGTGATTGTGGTAGTAGTTGTACGGTCTGCCGTAGAAGTAGGAGGGCTCGTGGTGGTGATCGGTGCAGTAGTGTCTGTGGTAGAAGTAGTTGCGCTCGTGGTGGTGGTAGAAGTAGCAGGTTCTGTGGTAGAAGTAGGAGCGCTAGTGATGGTGGTAGGAGTAGTAGTGTCTGTGGTAGGAGTAGGAGCGCTCATGGTGGTGGTAGGGGTAGTATTGTCTGTCGTAGAAGAAGGAGCGGTCCTGGTGGGGTTAGGAGTAGCTGTTTCTGTAATAGAAGTAGGAGCTTTCATGGTTGTGGTAGGAATAGCAGGGCCTGTGGAAGAAATAGGAGCGCTTTTGGTGGTGGTAAGAGTTGCACGGTGTGTGATAGAAGTAGGAGTGCTCATGGTGGTGGTAGCAGTATTAGTGTCTGTGGTAGAGGTAGGAGCGCTCGTGGTGGTGGTAGACATTGTTGTGTCTGTGGTGTGAGTAGTTGCGCTCGTGGTGGTGGTAGAAATAGTAGTTTCTGTGGTAGAAATAGTTGCACTTGTGGTGGTGGTAGCAGTAGTAGTGTCTGTGGTAGAAGTAGGAGCGCTAGTCCTGCTGGTAGTAGTTGCAGGGTCCCTGGTAGAAGTAGGAAGGCTCGTGGTGGTGATAGCAGTAGTAGTGTCTGTGGTAGAAGTAGTTGTGCTCATGGTGAGGGTAGGAGTAGTAGAGTCTGTGGTAGAAGTAGAAACACTCGTGGTGGTGGTAGGAATAGTAGTGTCTGTGATAGAATTAGGAGCGATTGTGGTGGTGGTAAGAGTAGCAGGGTCTGTGGTAGAAGTAGTTGCAATCATGGTGGTGGTAGGATTAGCAGATTCTGTGGTAGAAGAAGGGGCACTCGAGGTGGTGGTAGGAGTTGCAGTATCTGTGGTAGACGTAGGAGCGCTCGTGGTGGTGCTTGGAGTATTAGTGTCTGTGGTAGAAGTAGGAGCGTTTTTCGTGCTGTTAAGAGTAGTATTGTCCGTGGTAGTTGTAGTGGCGCTGGTGGTTGTGGTAGGAGTAGTAGTTTCTGTGGTAGAAGTAGTGGTGATGGTGGTGGAGTTAGGAGTAGCAGGTTCTGTGGTAGGAGTAGGAGCGCTAGTGGTGGTGGTAGGAGTAGTAGTGTCTGTGGTAGAAGTAGGAACGCTAGTAGTGGTGGTAGTAGTTGCACGGTCTATGGTAGAAGTAGTTGTGCTCGTGGTGGAGGTATGAGTAGCAGGTACTGTGGTAGCAGAAGGAGCACTCATGGTGGTGGTAGGAGTAGTAGTGTCTGTGGTAGAAGTAGGAGCACTAGTCTTCCTGGTAGTATTCGCACGGTCTCTGGTAGAATTAGGAAGGCTCGTCGTGGTGATAGCAATAGTAATGTCTGTGGTAGAAGTAGTTGCGTTCGTGTTGGGGGTAGAAGTAGTAGTGTTTTTGGTAGAAGTAGAAGCACTGGTGGTGGTCGTAGGAGTAGTAGTGTTTGTGGTAGAATTAGGAGCACTCATGGTGGTAGTAGAAGTAGAAGTATCTGTGGTTAAAGTAGTGGAGCTCGTGGTGGTGGTAGTAGTTGTGTCTGTGGTAGAAGTAGGAGCACTGGTGGTGTTGGTAGGACTAGTAGGGTCTTTGGTAGAAGTAGGATCTAGATAGGTATATCTGTGGTAGTAGGTCTGTTTTAGAAGTAGTTTCGCTCGTGGTGGTGGTAGGAGTACTTGTGTCTGTGGTAGAAGTACGAGTACTCGTGGTGTTGGTAGGACTAGTAGGGTCGTTGTTAGAAGTAGGATCTAGGTAGGTAGATCTGTGGTAGTAGGTCTGTGTTAGAAGTAGTTTCACTCGTGGTGTGGTAGGAGTAGCATGTTCTGTGTTAGCAGTAGGAGCACACGTAGTGGTGGTAGGAGTTGCACTGTCTGTGGCAGAAGTAGTAGCGCTCGTGGTGGTGGTAGTCGTAGTTATTCTGGTAGAATTAGGAGAGTACTTGTTGGTGGTACGAGGAGTAGTTACTTTGGGAGAAGTAGGAGCACTCGTGGTGGTAGAAAAGTAGTTCAGTCTGTTGTAGAAGTAGGAGTCCTCGTGGCGGTGCTTGGAGTATTAATGTCTGTGGTAGAAGTCGGAGCACTCATGGTGGTGGTAGGTGTACTCTGTCTGTGGTAGAAGTAGTTTCACTCTTGGTGGAGGTAGGAGTAGTAGTTTTGGCGGTAGAAGTAGGAATCATCGTGTTGTTGGGAGGAGTAGTATTTTGTCTGGTAGAAGTAGGTTCTCTCGTGGTGGTGGTAGGATTAGAAGTGTCTGTGGAGGACGTAGTGATGCTCACAGTGGTGGTGGGAGTAGTAATGTGATTGATAAAAGTATGAGCGCTCGTGGTCGTGGCAGGAGTAGTAGTGTCTGTGGTAGAAGTAGGAGAATTCATCGTGGTGTTAGGAGTAGTAGTGTCTTTGGTAGATATAGTTGGACTCGTGGTGGTGGTAGGGGTAGTATTTTATGCGATAAAAGAAGGAGTGCTCGTTTTGGTGGTAGGAGTTGTAGTTTCTGTGGTAGAAGTAGGATCAATCGTGGTGGTGGTAGGAGTAGAAGAGCCTGTGGTAGAAGGAGGTGCTCTCGTGGTGGTGGGAGGAGTAGGAGGTTTTGTGGGAGAAGTAGGAGCGCTCGTGATATTGGCAGGAGGAGTAGTGTCTGTGGTAGAAGTAGTTGCACTCGTTGTGATGGTAGAATTAGTAGTTTCTGTGGTAGAGGTAGGAACGTTCCTGGTGGAGGTAGGTGTAGTAGTGTCTGTAGTAGAAGTAGGGGCGCCTGTGGTACTGGTGGGAGTAGTAGTGTCTGTGGTAGAAGGAGGAGCACTCGTCTTGGTGGTAAGTGTAGTATTCTCTGTGGTAGAAATAGTTGCGCTCATGATGGTAGTAGGTGTAGTAGTTTCTGTGGTAGAAGTTGGAGTGCTCGTGGTGGTGGTAGTAGTAGTTGATTCTGTGGTATATGTAGGAGTGTTCCTCATGGTGGTAGGAGAAGTAGTGTCTGTCGTCGAACTAGTGGTGCTCGTGGTGTTGGTAGGTGTAGTAGTGTCTGTTTTAGAAGTAGCAGCCCTCGTGGTGGTGGTAGGAGAAGTATTTTCTGTGGTAGAAGTACTTGAGCTCGTGCTGCAAGTAGGAGTAGTATGGTCTGTGATAGAAGTAGGAGGGCTAGTGGAGGTCGTAGGTGTTGCACGGTCTGTGGTAGAAGTAGGAGCGCTCGTGGTGGTAGTAGGAGTAGTAGTGTCTGTAGTAGAAGGTGTTGCACTCGTGCTCGTGGTAGTAGTAGTACTTTTTGTGGTAGAAGTAGGATTGCTCGTGATATTGTCAGGAATAGTATTGTCTGTGTTAGAAGTCGTTGCATTCGTTGTAGTGGTAAGAGTAGTAGTGTCTGTCGTAGAAGTAGTTGCACTCTTCATGGTGGTAGCAGTAGCATGTTCTGTGTTAGAAGTAAGAGTGCTCTTGGTGGTGGTGGGAGATGCACACTCTGTGGAAGAAGCAGAAGCGCTCGTGGTCTTGGTAGTAGTAGTTTCTCTGGTAGAAGTAGGAGAGCTCCTGGTGGTGGTGGGAGTAGTAATTTCTTTGGTAGAAGTAGGAGCGCTCATGGTGGTGGTAGGAGTAGTAGTTTCTGTGGTAATAGTAGGAGAGCTCGTGGTGGTGGTAGGTGTAGTACTGTCTGTTGTAGAAGTATGAGCAATCATGGTTGTGGTGGGAGTAGTAATGTCTGTGGTAGAAGTAGGAGCACTCGTCTTGGTGGTAGCAGTAGTATGGTCTGTAGTAGAAGTAGTTGCACTCGTGGTGGTGGTAGGGTTAGTAGTGTCTGTGGTAGAAGTAGGAGTGCTCATGGTGGTGGTAGGAGTAGTATTGTCTGTGGTAGAAGAAGGAACGCTCGTAGTGGGGGTAGGAGTAGTAGTTTCTGTAATAGTAGTAGGAGCTCTCGTGGTGGTGGTAGGTCTAACAGGGCCTGTGGAAGAAATAGGAGCGCTTGTGGAGTTGGTATGAGTAGCACAGTCTGTGGTAGAAGTAGGAGCACTCATGGGGGTGGTAGCAGTAGTAGTGTCTGTGGTAGAAGTAGGAGTGCTCATGATGGTGGCAGGAGTTGTAGTGTCTGTGGTAGAAGTAGGAGCGCCTGTGGTGGTGGTGGAAATAGTTGTGTGTGTTGTATAAGTAGTTGCACTCGTGGTGGTGGTAGGAGTAGTAGTATCTGTGGTAGAAGTAGGAGCTCTAGTGATTGTGGTAGTAGTTGTACGGTCTGCCGTAGAAGTAGGAGGGCTCGTGGTGGTGATCGGTGCAGTAGTGTCTGTGGTAGAAGTAGTTGCGCTCGTGGTGGTGGTAGAAGTAGCAGGTTCTGTGGTAGAAGTAGGAGCGCTAGTGATGGTGGTAGGAGTAGTAGTGTCTGTGGTAGGAGTAGGAGCGCTCATGGTGGTGGTAGGGGTAGTATTGTCTGTCGTAGAAGAAGGAGCAGTCCTGGTGGGGTTAGGAGTAGCTGTTTCTGTAATAGAAGTAGGAGCTTTCATGGTTGTGGTAGGAATAGCAGGGCCTGTGGAAGAAATAGGAGCGCTTTTGGTGGTGGTAAGAGTTGCACGGTGTGTGATAGAAGTAGGAGTGCTCATGGTGGTGGTAGCAGTATTAGTGTCTGTGGTAGAGGTAGGAGCGCTCGTGGTGGTGGTAGACATTGTTGTGTCTGTGGTGTGAGTAGTTGCGCTCGTGGTGGTGGTAGAAATAGTAGTTTCTGTGGTAGAAATAGTTGCACTTGTGGTGGTGGTAGCAGTAGTAGTGTCTGTGGTAGAAGTAGGAGCGCTAGTCCTGCTGGTAGTAGTTGCAGGGTCCCTGGTAGAAGTAGGAAGGCTCGTGGTGGTGATAGCAGTAGTAGTGTCTGTGGTAGAAGTAGTTGTGCTCATGGTGAGGGTAGGAGTAGTAGAGTCTGTGGTAGAAGTAGAAACACTCGTGGTGGTGGTAGGAATAGTAGTGTCTGTGATAGAATTAGGAGCGATTGTGGTGGTGGTAAGAGTAGCAGGGTCTGTGGTAGAAGTAGTTGCAATCATGGTGGTGGTAGGATTAGCAGATTCTGTGGTAGAAGAAGGGGCACTCGAGGTGGTGGTAGGAGTTGCAGTATCTGTGGTAGACGTAGGAGCGCTCGTGGTGGTGCTTGGAGTATTAGTGTCTGTGGTAGAAGTAGGAGCGTTTTTCGTGCTGTTAAGAGTAGTATTGTCCGTGGTAGTTGTAGTGGCGCTGGTGGTTGTGGTAGGAGTAGTAGTTTCTGTGGTAGAAGTAGTGGTGATGGTGGTGGAGTTAGGAGTAGCAGGTTCTGTGGTAGGAGTAGGAGCGCTAGTGGTGGTGGTAGGAGTAGTAGTGTCTGTGGTAGAAGTAGGAACGCTAGTAGTGGTGGTAGTAGTTGCACGGTCTATGGTAGAAGTAGTTGTGCTCGTGGTGGAGGTATGAGTAGCAGGTACTGTGGTAGCAGAAGGAGCACTCATGGTGGTGGTAGGAGTAGTAGTGTCTGTGGTAGAAGTAGGAGCACTAGTCTTCCTGGTAGTATTCGCACGGTCTCTGGTAGAATTAGGAAGGCTCGTCGTGGTGATAGCAATAGTAATGTCTGTGGTAGAAGTAGTTGCGTTCGTGTTGGGGGTAGAAGTAGTAGTGTTTTTGGTAGAAGTAGAAGCACTGGTGGTGGTCGTAGGAGTAGTAGTGTTTGTGGTAGAATTAGGAGCACTCATGGTGGTAGTAGAAGTAGAAGTATCTGTGGTTAAAGTAGTGGAGCTCGTGGTGGTGGTAGTAGTTGTGTCTGTGGTAGAAGTAGGAGCACTGGTGGTGTTGGTAGGACTAGTAGGGTCTTTGGTAGAAGTAGGATCTAGATAGGTATATCTGTGGTAGTAGGTCTGTTTTAGAAGTAGTTTCGCTCGTGGTGGTGGTAGGAGTACTTGTGTCTGTGGTAGAAGTACGAGTACTCGTGGTGTTGGTAGGACTAGTAGGGTCGTTGTTAGAAGTAGGATCTAGGTAGGTAGATCTGTGGTAGTAGGTCTGTGTTAGAAGTAGTTTCACTCGTGGTGTGGTAGGAGTAGCATGTTCTGTGTTAGCAGTAGGAGCGCACGTAGTGGTGGTAGGAGTTGCACTGTCTGTGGCAGAAGTAGTAGCGCTCGTGGTGGTGGTAGTCGTAGTTATTCTGGTAGAATTAGGAGAGTACTTGTTGGTGGTACGAGGAGTAGTTACTTTGGGAGAAGTAGGAGCACTCGTGGTGGTAGAAAAGTAGTTCAGTCTGTTGTAGAAGTAGGAGTCCTCGTGGCGGTGCTTGGAGTATTAATGTCTGTGGTAGAAGTCGGAGCACTCATGGTGGTGGTAGGTGTACTCTGTCTGTGGTAGAAGTAGTTTCACTCTTGGTGGAGGTAGGAGTAGTAGTTTTGGCGGTAGAAGTAGGAATCATCGTGTTGTTGGGAGGAGTAGTATTTTGTCTGGTAGAAGTAGGTTCTCTCGTGGTGGTGGTAGGATTAGAAGTGTCTGTGGAGGACGTAGTGATGCTCACAGTGGTGGTGGGAGTAGTAATGTGATTGATAAAAGTATGAGCGCTCGTGGTCGTGGCAGGAGTAGTAGTGTCTGTGGTAGAAGTAGGAGAATTCATCGTGGTGTTAGGAGTAGTAGTGTCTTTGGTAGATATAGTTGGACTCGTGGTGGTGGTAGGGGTAGTATTTTATGCGATAAAAGAAGGAGTGCTCGTTTTGGTGGTAGGAGTTGTAGTTTCTGTGGTAGAAGTAGGATCAATCGTGGTGGTGGTAGGAGTAGAAGAGCCTGTGGTAGAAGGAGGTGCTCTCGTGGTGGTGGGAGGAGTAGGAGGTTTTGTGGGAGAAGTAGGAGCGCTCGTGATATTGGCAGGAGGAGTAGTGTCTGTGGTAGAAGTAGTTGCACTCGTTGTGATGGTAGAATTAGTAGTTTCTGTGGTAGAGGTAGGAACGTTCCTGGTGGAGGTAGGTGTAGTAGTGTCTGTAGTAGAAGTAGGGGCGCCTGTGGTACTGGTGGGAGTAGTAGTGTCTGTGGTAGAAGGAGGAGCACTCGTCTTGGTGGTAAGTGTAGTATTCTCTGTGGTAGAAATAGTTGCGCTCATGATGGTAGTAGGTGTAGTAGTTTCTGTGGTAGAAGTTGGAGTGCTCGTGGTGGTGGTAGTAGTAGTTGATTCTGTGGTATATGTAGGAGTGTTCCTCATGGTGGTAGGAGAAGTAGTGTCTGTCGTCGAACTAGTGGTGCTCGTGGTGTTGGTAGGTGTAGTAGTGTCTGTTTTAGAAGTAGCAGCCCTCGTGGTGGTGGTAGGAGAAGTATTTTCTGTGGTAGAAGTACTTGAGCTCGTGCTGCAAGTAGGAGTAGTATGGTCTGTGATAGAAGTAGGAGGGCTAGTGGAGGTCGTAGGTGTTGCACGGTCTGTGGTAGAAGTAGGAGCGCTCGTGGTGGTAGTAGGAGTAGTAGTGTCTGTAGTAGAAGGTGTTGCACTCGTGCTCGTGGTAGTAGTAGTACTTTTTGTGGTAGAAGTAGGATTGCTCGTGATATTGTCAGGAATAGTATTGTCTGTGTTAGAAGTCGTTGCATTCGTTGTAGTGGTAAGAGTAGTAGTGTCTGTCGTAGAAGTAGTTGCACTCTTCATGGTGGTAGCAGTAGCATGTTCTGTGTTAGAAGTAAGAGTGCTCTTGGTGGTGGTGGGAGATGCACACTCTGTGGAAGAAGCAGAAGCGCTCGTGGTCTTGGTAGTAGTAGTTTCTCTGGTAGAAGTAGGAGAGCTCCTGGTGGTGGTGGGAGTAGTAATTTCTTTGGTAGAAGTAGGAGCGCTCATGGTGGTGGTAGGAGTAGTAGTTTCTGTGGTAATAGTAGGAGAGCTCGTGGTGGTGGTAGGTGTAGTACTGTCTGTTGTAGAAGTATGAGCAATCATGGTTGTGGTGGGAGTAGTAATGTCTGTGGTAGAAGTAGGAGCACTCGTCTTGGTGGTAGCAGTAGTATGGTCTGTAGTAGAAGTAGTTGCACTCGTGGTGGTGGTAGGGTTAGTAGTGTCTGTGGTAGAAGTAGGAGTGCTCATGGTGGTGGTAGGAGTAGTATTGTCTGTGGTAGAAGAAGGAACGCTCGTAGTGGGGGTAGGAGTAGTAGTTTCTGTAATAGTAGTAGGAGCTCTCGTGGTGGTGGTAGGTCTAACAGGGCCTGTGGAAGAAATAGGAGCGCTTGTGGAGTTGGTATGAGTAGCACAGTCTGTGGTAGAAGTAGGAGCACTCATGGGGGTGGTAGCAGTAGTAGTGTCTGTGGTAGAAGTAGGAGTGCTCATGATGGTGGCAGGAGTCGTAGTGTCTGTGGTAGAAGTAGGAGCGCCTGTGGTGGTGGTGGAAATAGTTGTGTGTGTTGTATAAGTAGTTGCACTCGTGGTGGTGGTAGGAGTAGTAGTATCTGTGGTAGAAGTAGGAGCTCTAGTGATTGTGGTAGTAGTTGTACGGTCTGCCGTAGAAGTAGGAGGGCTCGTGGTGGTGATCGGTGCAGTAGTGTCTGTGGTAGAAGTAGTTGCGCTCGTGGTGGTGGTAGAAGTAGCAGGTTCTGTGGTAGAAGTAGGAGCGCTAGTGATGGTGGTAGGAGTAGTAGTGTCTGTGGTAGGAGTAGGAGCGCTCATGGTGGTGGTAGGGGTAGTATTGTCTGTCGTAGAAGAAGGAGCGGTCCTGGTGGGGTTAGGAGTAGCTGTTTCTGTAATAGAAGTAGGAGCTTTCATGGTTGTGGTAGGAATAGCAGGGCCTGTGGAAGAAATAGGAGCGCTTTTGGTGGTGGTAAGAGTTGCACGGTGTGTGATAGAAGTAGGAGTGCTCATGGTGGTGGTAGCAGTATTAGTGTCTGTGGTAGAGGTAGGAGCGCTCGTGGTGGTGGTAGACATTGTTGTGTCTGTGGTGTGAGTAGTTGCGCTCGTGGTGGTGGTAGAAATAGTAGTTTCTGTGGTAGAAATAGTTGCACTTGTGGTGGTGGTAGCAGTAGTAGTGTCTGTGGTAGAAGTAGGAGCGCTAGTCCTGCTGGTAGTAGTTGCAGGGTCCCTGGTAGAAGTAGGAAGGCTCGTGGTGGTGATAGCAGTAGTAGTGTCTGTGGTAGAAGTAGTTGTGCTCATGGTGAGGGTAGGAGTAGTAGAGTCTGTGGTAGAAGTAGAAACACTCGTGGTGGTGGTAGGAATAGTAGTGTCTGTGATAGAATTAGGAGCGATTGTGGTGGTGGTAAGAGTAGCAGGGTCTGTGGTAGAAGTAGTTGCAATCATGGTGGTGGTAGGATTAGCAGATTCTGTGGTAGAAGAAGGGGCACTCGAGGTGGTGGTAGGAGTTGCAGTATCTGTGGTAGACGTAGGAGCGCTCGTGGTGGTGCTTGGAGTATTAGTGTCTGTGGTAGAAGTAGGAGCGTTTTTCGTGCTGTTAAGAGTAGTATTGTCCGTGGTAGTTGTAGTGGCGCTGGTGGTTGTGGTAGGAGTAGTAGTTTCTGTGGTAGAAGTAGTGGTGATGGTGGTGGAGTTAGGAGTAGCAGGTTCTGTGGTAGGAGTAGGAGCGCTAGTGGTGGTGGTAGGAGTAGTAGTGTCTGTGGTAGAAGTAGGAACGCTAGTAGTGGTGGTAGTAGTTGCACGGTCTATGGTAGAAGTAGTTGTGCTCGTGGTGGAGGTATGAGTAGCAGGTACTGTGGTAGCAGAAGGAGCACTCATGGTGGTGGTAGGAGTAGTAGTGTCTGTGGTAGAAGTAGGAGCACTAGTCTTCCTGGTAGTATTCGCACGGTCTCTGGTAGAATTAGGAAGGCTCGTCGTGGTGATAGCAATAGTAATGTCTGTGGTAGAAGTAGTTGCGTTCGTGTTGGGGGTAGAAGTAGTAGTGTTTTTGGTAGAAGTAGAAGCACTGGTGGTGGTCGTAGGAGTAGTAGTGTTTGTGGTAGAATTAGGAGCACTCATGGTGGTAGTAGAAGTAGAAGTATCTGTGGTTAAAGTAGTGGAGCTCGTGGTGGTGGTAGTAGTTGTGTCTGTGGTAGAAGTAGGAGCACTGGTGGTGTTGGTAGGACTAGTAGGGTCTTTGGTAGAAGTAGGATCTAGATAGGTATATCTGTGGTAGTAGGTCTGTTTTAGAAGTAGTTTCGCTCGTGGTGGTGGTAGGAGTACTTGTGTCTGTGGTAGAAGTACGAGTACTCGTGGTGTTGGTAGGACTAGTAGGGTCGTTGTTAGAAGTAGGATCTAGGTAGGTAGATCTGTGGTAGTAGGTCTGTGTTAGAAGTAGTTTCACTCGTGGTGTGGTAGGAGTAGCATGTTCTGTGTTAGCAGTAGGAGCGCACGTAGTGGTGGTAGGAGTTGCACTGTCTGTGGCAGAAGTAGTAGCGCTCGTGGTGGTGGTAGTCGTAGTTATTCTGGTAGAATTAGGAGAGTACTTGTTGGTGGTACGAGGAGTAGTTACTTTGGGAGAAGTAGGAGCACTCGTGGTGGTAGAAAAGTAGTTCAGTCTGTTGTAGAAGTAGGAGTCCTCGTGGCGGTGCTTGGAGTATTAATGTCTGTGGTAGAAGTCGGAGCACTCATGGTGGTGGTAGGTGTACTCTGTCTGTGGTAGAAGTAGTTTCACTCTTGGTGGAGGTAGGAGTAGTAGTTTTGGCGGTAGAAGTAGGAATCATCGTGTTGTTGGGAGGAGTAGTATTTTGTCTGGTAGAAGTAGGTTCTCTCGTGGTGGTGGTAGGATTAGAAGTGTCTGTGGAGGACGTAGTGATGCTCACAGTGGTGGTGGGAGTAGTAATGTGATTGATAAAAGTATGAGCGCTCGTGGTCGTGGCAGGAGTAGTAGTGTCTGTGGTAGAAGTAGGAGAATTCATCGTGGTGTTAGGAGTAGTAGTGTCTTTGGTAGATATAGTTGGACTCGTGGTGGTGGTAGGGGTAGTATTTTATGCGATAAAAGAAGGAGTGCTCGTTTTGGTGGTAGGAGTTGTAGTTTCTGTGGTAGAAGTAGGATCAATCGTGGTGGTGGTAGGAGTAGAAGAGCCTGTGGTAGAAGGAGGTGCTCTCGTGGTGGTGGGAGGAGTAGGAGGTTTTGTGGGAGAAGTAGGAGCGCTCGTGATATTGGCAGGAGGAGTAGTGTCTGTGGTAGAAGTAGTTGCACTCGTTGTGATGGTAGAATTAGTAGTTTCTGTGGTAGAGGTAGGAACGTTCCTGGTGGAGGTAGGTGTAGTAGTGTCTGTAGTAGAAGTAGGGGCGCCTGTGGTACTGGTGGGAGTAGTAGTGTCTGTGGTAGAAGGAGGAGCACTCGTCTTGGTGGTAAGTGTAGTATTCTCTGTGGTAGAAATAGTTGCGCTCATGATGGTAGTAGGTGTAGTAGTTTCTGTGGTAGAAGTTGGAGTGCTCGTGGTGGTGGTAGTAGTAGTTGATTCTGTGGTATATGTAGGAGTGTTCCTCATGGTGGTAGGAGAAGTAGTGTCTGTCGTCGAACTAGTGGTGCTCGTGGTGTTGGTAGGTGTAGTAGTGTCTGTTTTAGAAGTAGCAGCCCTCGTGGTGGTGGTAGGAGAAGTATTTTCTGTGGTAGAAGTACTTGAGCTCGTGCTGCAAGTAGGAGTAGTATGGTCTGTGATAGAAGTAGGAGGGCTAGTGGAGGTCGTAGGTGTTGCACGGTCTGTGGTAGAAGTAGGAGCGCTCGTGGTGGTAGTAGGAGTAGTAGTGTCTGTAGTAGAAGGTGTTGCACTCGTGCTCGTGGTAGTAGTAGTACTTTTTGTGGTAGAAGTAGGATTGCTCGTGATATTGTCAGGAATAGTATTGTCTGTGTTAGAAGTCGTTGCATTCGTTGTAGTGGTAAGAGTAGTAGTGTCTGTCGTAGAAGTAGTTGCACTCTTCATGGTGGTAGCAGTAGCATGTTCTGTGTTAGAAGTAAGAGTGCTCTTGGTGGTGGTGGGAGATGCACACTCTGTGGAAGAAGCAGAAGCGCTCGTGGTCTTGGTAGTAGTAGTTTCTCTGGTAGAAGTAGGAGAGCTCCTGGTGGTGGTGGGAGTAGTAATTTCTTTGGTAGAAGTAGGAGCGCTCATGGTGGTGGTAGGAGTAGTAGTTTCTGTGGTAATAGTAGGAGAGCTCGTGGTGGTGGTAGGTGTAGTACTGTCTGTTGTAGAAGTATGAGCAATCATGGTTGTGGTGGGAGTAGTAATGTCTGTGGTAGAAGTAGGAGCACTCGTCTTGGTGGTAGCAGTAGTATGGTCTGTAGTAGAAGTAGTTGCACTCGTGGTGGTGGTAGGGTTAGTAGTGTCTGTGGTAGAAGTAGGAGTGCTCATGGTGGTGGTAGGAGTAGTATTGTCTGTGGTAGAAGAAGGAACGCTCGTAGTGGGGGTAGGAGTAGTAGTTTCTGTAATAGTAGTAGGAGCTCTCGTGGTGGTGGTAGGTCTAACAGGGCCTGTGGAAGAAATAGGAGCGCTTGTGGAGTTGGTATGAGTAGCACAGTCTGTGGTAGAAGTAGGAGCACTCATGGGGGTGGTAGCAGTAGTAGTGTCTGTGGTAGAAGTAGGAGTGCTCATGATGGTGGCAGGAGTCGTAGTGTCTGTGGTAGAAGTAGGAGCGCCTGTGGTGGTGGTGGAAATAGTTGTGTGTGTTGTATAAGTAGTTGCACTCGTGGTGGTGGTAGGAGTAGTAGTATCTGTGGTAGAAGTAGGAGCTCTAGTGATTGTGGTAGTAGTTGTACGGTCTGCCGTAGAAGTAGGAGGGCTCGTGGTGGTGATCGGTGCAGTAGTGTCTGTGGTAGAAGTAGTTGCGCTCGTGGTGGTGGTAGAAGTAGCAGGTTCTGTGGTAGAAGTAGGAGCGCTAGTGATGGTGGTAGGAGTAGTAGTGTCTGTGGTAGGAGTAGGAGCGCTCATGGTGGTGGTAGGGGTAGTATTGTCTGTCGTAGAAGAAGGAGCGGTCCTGGTGGGGTTAGGAGTAGCTGTTTCTGTAATAGAAGTAGGAGCTTTCATGGTTGTGGTAGGAATAGCAGGGCCTGTGGAAGAAATAGGAGCGCTTTTGGTGGTGGTAAGAGTTGCACGGTGTGTGATAGAAGTAGGAGTGCTCATGGTGGTGGTAGCAGTATTAGTGTCTGTGGTAGAGGTAGGAGCGCTCGTGGTGGTGGTAGACATTGTTGTGTCTGTGGTGTGAGTAGTTGCGCTCGTGGTGGTGGTAGAAATAGTAGTTTCTGTGGTAGAAATAGTTGCACTTGTGGTGGTGGTAGCAGTAGTAGTGTCTGTGGTAGAAGTAGGAGCGCTAGTCCTGCTGGTAGTAGTTGCAGGGTCCCTGGTAGAAGTAGGAAGGCTCGTGGTGGTGATAGCAGTAGTAGTGTCTGTGGTAGAAGTAGTTGTGCTCATGGTGAGGGTAGGAGTAGTAGAGTCTGTGGTAGAAGTAGAAACACTCGTGGTGGTGGTAGGAATAGTAGTGTCTGTGATAGAATTAGGAGCGATTGTGGTGGTGGTAAGAGTAGCAGGGTCTGTGGTAGAAGTAGTTGCAATCATGGTGGTGGTAGGATTAGCAGATTCTGTGGTAGAAGAAGGGGCACTCGAGGTGGTGGTAGGAGTTGCAGTATCTGTGGTAGACGTAGGAGCGCTCGTGGTGGTGCTTGGAGTATTAGTGTCTGTGGTAGAAGTAGGAGCGTTTTTCGTGCTGTTAAGAGTAGTATTGTCCGTGGTAGTTGTAGTGGCGCTGGTGGTTGTGGTAGGAGTAGTAGTTTCTGTGGTAGAAGTAGTGGTGATGGTGGTGGAGTTAGGAGTAGCAGGTTCTGTGGTAGGAGTAGGAGCGCTAGTGGTGGTGGTAGGAGTAGTAGTGTCTGTGGTAGAAGTAGGGACGCTAGTAGTGGTGGTAGTAGTTGCACGGTCTATGGTAGAAGTAGTTGTGCTCGTGGTGGAGGTATGAGTAGCAGGTACTGTGGTAGCAGAAGGAGCACTCATGGTGGTGGTAGGAGTAGTAGTGTCTGTGGTAGAAGTAGGAGCACTAGTCTTCCTGGTAGTATTCGCACGGTCTCTGGTAGAATTAGGAAGGCTCGTCGTGGTGATAGCAATAGTAATGTCTGTGGTAGAAGTAGTTGCGTTCGTGTTGGGGGTAGAAGTAGTAGTGTTTTTGGTAGAAGTAGAAGCACTGGTGGTGGTCGTAGGAGTAGTAGTGTTTGTGGTAGAATTAGGAGCACTCATGGTGGTAGTAGAAGTAGAAGTATCTGTGGTTAAAGTAGTGGAGCTCGTGGTGGTGGTAGTAGTTGTGTCTGTGGTAGAAGTAGGAGCACTGGTGGTGTTGGTAGGACTAGTAGGGTCTTTGGTAGAAGTAGGATCTAGATAGGTATATCTGTGGTAGTAGGTCTGTTTTAGAAGTAGTTTCGCTCGTGGTGGTGGTAGGAGTACTTGTGTCTGTGGTAGAAGTACGAGTACTCGTGGTGTTGGTAGGACTAGTAGGGTCGTTGTTAGAAGTAGGATCTAGGTAGGTAGATCTGTGGTAGTAGGTCTGTGTTAGAAGTAGTTTCACTCGTGGTGTGGTAGGAGTAGCATGTTCTGTGTTAGCAGTAGGAGCGCACGTAGTGGTGGTAGGAGTTGCACTGTCTGTGGCAGAAGTAGTAGCGCTCGTGGTGGTGGTAGTCGTAGTTATTCTGGTAGAATTAGGAGAGTACTTGTTGGTGGTACGAGGAGTAGTTACTTTGGGAGAAGTAGGAGCACTCGTGGTGGTAGAAAAGTAGTTCAGTCTGTTGTAGAAGTAGGAGTCCTCGTGGCGGTGCTTGGAGTATTAATGTCTGTGGTAGAAGTCGGAGCACTCATGGTGGTGGTAGGTGTACTCTGTCTGTGGTAGAAGTAGTTTCACTCTTGGTGGAGGTAGGAGTAGTAGTTTTGGCGGTAGAAGTAGGAATCATCGTGTTGTTGGGAGGAGTAGTATTTTGTCTGGTAGAAGTAGGTTCTCTCGTGGTGGTGGTAGGATTAGAAGTGTCTGTGGAGGACGTAGTGATGCTCACAGTGGTGGTGGGAGTAGTAATGTGATTGATAAAAGTATGAGCGCTCGTGGTCGTGGCAGGAGTAGTAGTGTCTGTGGTAGAAGTAGGAGAATTCATCGTGGTGTTAGGAGTAGTAGTGTCTTTGGTAGATATAGTTGGACTCGTGGTGGTGGTAGGGGTAGTATTTTATGCGATAAAAGAAGGAGTGCTCGTTTTGGTGGTAGGAGTTGTAGTTTCTGTGGTAGAAGTAGGATCAATCGTGGTGGTGGTAGGAGTAGAAGAGCCTGTGGTAGAAGGAGGTGCTCTCGTGGTGGTGGGAGGAGTAGGAGGTTTTGTGGGAGAAGTAGGAGCGCTCGTGATATTGGCAGGAGGAGTAGTGTCTGTGGTAGAAGTAGTTGCACTCGTTGTGATGGTAGAATTAGTAGTTTCTGTGGTAGAGGTAGGAACGTTCCTGGTGGAGGTAGGTGTAGTAGTGTCTGTAGTAGAAGTAGGGGCGCCTGTGGTACTGGTGGGAGTAGTAGTGTCTGTGGTAGAAGGAGGAGCACTCGTCTTGGTGGTAAGTGTAGTATTCTCTGTGGTAGAAATAGTTGCGCTCATGATGGTAGTAGGTGTAGTAGTTTCTGTGGTAGAAGTTGGAGTGCTCGTGGTGGTGGTAGTAGTAGTTGATTCTGTGGTATATGTAGGAGTGTTCCTCATGGTGGTAGGAGAAGTAGTGTCTGTCGTCGAACTAGTGGTGCTCGTGGTGTTGGTAGGTGTAGTAGTGTCTGTTTTAGAAGTAGCAGCCCTCGTGGTGGTGGTAGGAGAAGTATTTTCTGTGGTAGAAGTACTTGAGCTCGTGCTGCAAGTAGGAGTAGTATGGTCTGTGATAGAAGTAGGAGGGCTAGTGGAGGTCGTAGGTGTTGCACGGTCTGTGGTAGAAGTAGGAGCGCTCGTGGTGGTAGTAGGAGTAGTAGTGTCTGTAGTAGAAGGTGTTGCACTCGTGCTCGTGGTAGTAGTAGTACTTTTTGTGGTAGAAGTAGGATTGCTCGTGATATTGTCAGGAATAGTATTGTCTGTGTTAGAAGTCGTTGCATTCGTTGTAGTGGTAAGAGTAGTAGTGTCTGTCGTAGAAGTAGTTGCACTCTTCATGGTGGTAGCAGTAGCATGTTCTGTGTTAGAAGTAAGAGTGCTCTGGTGGTGGTGGGAGATGCACACTCTGTGGAAGAAGCAGAAGCGCTCGTGGTCTTGGTAGTAGTAGTTTCTCTGGTAGAAGTAGGAGAGCTCCTGGTGGTGGTGGGAGTAGTAATTTCTTTGGTAGAAGTAGGAGCGCTCATGGTGGTGGTAGGAGTAGTAGTTTCTGTGGTAATAGTAGGAGAGCTCGTGGTGGTGGTAGGTGTAGTACTGTCTGTTGTAGAAGTATGAGCAATCATGGTTGTGGTGGGAGTAGTAATGTCTGTGGTAGAAGTAGGAGCACTCGTCTTGGTGGTAGCAGTAGTATGGTCTGTAGTAGAAGTAGTTGCACTCGTGGTGGTGGTAGGGTTAGTAGTGTCTGTGGTAGAAGTAGGAGTGCTCATGGTGGTGGTAGGAGTAGTATTGTCTGTGGTAGAAGAAGGAACGCTCGTAGTGGGGGTAGGAGTAGTAGTTTCTGTAATAGTAGTAGGAGCTCTCGTGGTGGTGGTAGGTCTAACAGGGCCTGTGGAAGAAATAGGAGCGCTTGTGGAGTTGGTATGAGTAGCACAGTCTGTGGTAGAAGTAGGAGCACTCATGGGGGTGGTAGCAGTAGTAGTGTCTGTGGTAGAAGTAGGAGTGCTCATGATGGTGGCAGGAGTCGTAGTGTCTGTGGTAGAAGTAGGAGCGCCTGTGGTGGTGGTGGAAATAGTTGTGTGTGTTGTATAAGTAGTTGCACTCGTGGTGGTGGTAGGAGTAGTAGTATCTGTGGTAGAAGTAGGAGCTCTAGTGATTGTGGTAGTAGTTGTACGGTCTGCCGTAGAAGTAGGAGGGCTCGTGGTGGTGATCGGTGCAGTAGTGTCTGTGGTAGAAGTAGTTGCGCTCGTGGTGGTGGTAGAAGTAGCAGGTTCTGTGGTAGAAGTAGGAGCGCTAGTGATGGTGGTAGGAGTAGTAGTGTCTGTGGTAGGAGTAGGAGCGCTCATGGTGGTGGTAGGGGTAGTATTGTCTGTCGTAGAAGAAGGAGCGGTCCTGGTGGGGTTAGGAGTAGCTGTTTCTGTAATAGAAGTAGGAGCTTTCATGGTTGTGGTAGGAATAGCAGGGCCTGTGGAAGAAATAGGAGCGCTTTTGGTGGTGGTAAGAGTTGCACGGTGTGTGATAGAAGTAGGAGTGCTCATGGTGGTGGTAGCAGTATTAGTGTCTGTGGTAGAGGTAGGAGCGCTCGTGGTGGTGGTAGACATTGTTGTGTCTGTGGTGTGAGTAGTTGCGCTCGTGGTGGTGGTAGAAATAGTAGTTTCTGTGGTAGAAATAGTTGCACTTGTGGTGGTGGTAGCAGTAGTAGTGTCTGTGGTAGAAGTAGGAGCGCTAGTCCTGCTGGTAGTAGTTGCAGGGTCCCTGGTAGAAGTAGGAAGGCTCGTGGTGGTGATAGCAGTAGTAGTGTCTGTGGTAGAAGTAGTTGTGCTCATGGTGAGGGTAGGAGTAGTAGAGTCTGTGGTAGAAGTAGAAACACTCGTGGTGGTGGTAGGAATAGTAGTGTCTGTGATAGAATTAGGAGCGATTGTGGTGGTGGTAAGAGTAGCAGGGTCTGTGGTAGAAGTAGTTGCAATCATGGTGGTGGTAGGATTAGCAGATTCTGTGGTAGAAGAAGGGGCACTCGAGGTGGTGGTAGGAGTTGCAGTATCTGTGGTAGACGTAGGAGCGCTCGTGGTGGTGCTTGGAGTATTAGTGTCTGTGGTAGAAGTAGGAGCGTTTTTCGTGCTGTTAAGAGTAGTATTGTCCGTGGTAGTTGTAGTGGCGCTGGTGGTTGTGGTAGGAGTAGTAGTTTCTGTGGTAGAAGTAGTGGTGATGGTGGTGGAGTTAGGAGTAGCAGGTTCTGTGGTAGGAGTAGGAGCGCTAGTGGTGGTGGTAGGAGTAGTAGTGTCTGTGGTAGAAGTAGGAACGCTAGTAGTGGTGGTAGTAGTTGCACGGTCTATGGTAGAAGTAGTTGTGCTCGTGGTGGAGGTATGAGTAGCAGGTACTGTGGTAGCAGAAGGAGCACTCATGGTGGTGGTAGGAGTAGTAGTGTCTGTGGTAGAAGTAGGAGCACTAGTCTTCCTGGTAGTATTCGCACGGTCTCTGGTAGAATTAGGAAGGCTCGTCGTGGTGATAGCAATAGTAATGTCTGTGGTAGAAGTAGTTGCGTTCGTGTTGGGGGTAGAAGTAGTAGTGTTTTTGGTAGAAGTAGAAGCACTGGTGGTGGTCGTAGGAGTAGTAGTGTTTGTGGTAGAATTAGGAGCACTCATGGTGGTAGTAGAAGTAGAAGTATCTGTGGTTAAAGTAGTGGAGCTCGTGGTGGTGGTAGTAGTTGTGTCTGTGGTAGAAGTAGGAGCACTGGTGGTGTTGGTAGGACTAGTAGGGTCTTTGGTAGAAGTAGGATCTAGATAGGTATATCTGTGGTAGTAGGTCTGTTTTAGAAGTAGTTTCGCTCGTGGTGGTGGTAGGAGTACTTGTGTCTGTGGTAGAAGTACGAGTACTCGTGGTGTTGGTAGGACTAGTAGGGTCGTTGTTAGAAGTAGGATCTAGGTAGGTAGATCTGTGGTAGTAGGTCTGTGTTAGAAGTAGTTTCACTCGTGGTGTGGTAGGAGTAGCATGTTCTGTGTTAGCAGTAGGAGCGCACGTAGTGGTGGTAGGAGTTGCACTGTCTGTGGCAGAAGTAGTAGCGCTCGTGGTGGTGGTAGTCGTAGTTATTCTGGTAGAATTAGGAGAGTACTTGTTGGTGGTACGAGGAGTAGTTACTTTGGGAGAAGTAGGAGCACTCGTGGTGGTAGAAAAGTAGTTCAGTCTGTTGTAGAAGTAGGAGTCCTCGTGGCGGTGCTTGGAGTATTAATGTCTGTGGTAGAAGTCGGAGCACTCATGGTGGTGGTAGGTGTACTCTGTCTGTGGTAGAAGTAGTTTCACTCTTGGTGGAGGTAGGAGTAGTAGTTTTGGCGGTAGAAGTAGGAATCATCGTGTTGTTGGGAGGAGTAGTATTTTGTCTGGTAGAAGTAGGTTCTCTCGTGGTGGTGGTAGGATTAGAAGTGTCTGTGGAGGACGTAGTGATGCTCACAGTGGTGGTGGGAGTAGTAATGTGATTGATAAAAGTATGAGCGCTCGTGGTCGTGGCAGGAGTAGTAGTGTCTGTGGTAGAAGTAGGAGAATTCATCGTGGTGTTAGGAGTAGTAGTGTCTTTGGTAGATATAGTTGGACTCGTGGTGGTGGTAGGGGTAGTATTTTATGCGATAAAAGAAGGAGTGCTCGTTTTGGTGGTAGGAGTTGTAGTTTCTGTGGTAGAAGTAGGATCAATCGTGGTGGTGGTAGGAGTAGAAGAGCCTGTGGTAGAAGGAGGTGCTCTCGTGGTGGTGGGAGGAGTAGGAGGTTTTGTGGGAGAAGTAGGAGCGCTCGTGATATTGGCAGGAGGAGTAGTGTCTGTGGTAGAAGTAGTTGCACTCGTTGTGATGGTAGAATTAGTAGTTTCTGTGGTAGAGGTAGGAACGTTCCTGGTGGAGGTAGGTGTAGTAGTGTCTGTAGTAGAAGTAGGGGCGCCTGTGGTACTGGTGGGAGTAGTAGTGTCTGTGGTAGAAGGAGGAGCACTCGTCTTGGTGGTAAGTGTAGTATTCTCTGTGGTAGAAATAGTTGCGCTCATGATGGTAGTAGGTGTAGTAGTTTCTGTGGTAGAAGTTGGAGTGCTCGTGGTGGTGGTAGTAGTAGTTGATTCTGTGGTATATGTAGGAGTGTTCCTCATGGTGGTAGGAGAAGTAGTGTCTGTCGTCGAACTAGTGGTGCTCGTGGTGTTGGTAGGTGTAGTAGTGTCTGTTTTAGAAGTAGCAGCCCTCGTGGTGGTGGTAGGAGAAGTATTTTCTGTGGTAGAAGTACTTGAGCTCGTGCTGCAAGTAGGAGTAGTATGGTCTGTGATAGAAGTAGGAGGGCTAGTGGAGGTCGTAGGTGTTGCACGGTCTGTGGTAGAAGTAGGAGCGCTCGTGGTGGTAGTAGGAGTAGTAGTGTCTGTAGTAGAAGGTGTTGCACTCGTGCTCGTGGTAGTAGTAGTACTTTTTGTGGTAGAAGTAGGATTGCTCGTGATATTGTCAGGAATAGTATTGTCTGTGTTAGAAGTCGTTGCATTCGTTGTAGTGGTAAGAGTAGTAGTGTCTGTCGTAGAAGTAGTTGCACTCTTCATGGTGGTAGCAGTAGCATGTTCTGTGTTAGAAGTAAGAGTGCTCTTGGTGGTGGTGGGAGATGCACACTCTGTGGAAGAAGCAGAAGCGCTCGTGGTCTTGGTAGTAGTAGTTTCTCTGGTAGAAGTAGGAGAGCTCCTGGTGGTGGTGGGAGTAGTAATTTCTTTGGTAGAAGTAGGAGCGCTCATGGTGGTGGTAGGAGTAGTAAGTTTCTGTGGTAATAGTAGGAGAGCTCGTGGTGGTGGTAGGTGTAGTACTGTCTGTTGTAGAAGTATGAGCAATCATGGTTGTGGTGGGAGTAGTAATGTCTGTGGTAGAAGTAGGAGCACTCGTCTTGGTGGTAGCAGTAGTATGGTCTGTAGTAGAAGTAGTTGCACTCGTGGTGGTGGTAGGGTTAGTAGTGTCTGTGGTAGAAGTAGGAGTGCTCATGGTGGTGGTAGGAGTAGTATTGTCTGTGGTAGAAGAAGGAACGCTCGTAGTGGGGGTAGGAGTAGTAGTTTCTGTAATAGTAGTAGGAGCTCTCGTGGTGGTGGTAGGTCTAACAGGGCCTGTGGAAGAAATAGGAGCGCTTGTGGAGTTGGTATGAGTAGCACAGTCTGTGGTAGAAGTAGGAGCACTCATGGGGGTGGTAGCAGTAGTAGTGTCTGTGGTAGAAGTAGGAGTGCTCATGATGGTGGCAGGAGTCGTAGTGTCTGTGGTAGAAGTAGGAGCGCCTGTGGTGGTGGTGGAAATAGTTGTGTGTGTTGTATAAGTAGTTGCACTCGTGGTGGTGGTAGGAGTAGTAGTATCTGTGGTAGAAGTAGGAGCTCTAGTGATTGTGGTAGTAGTTGTACGGTCTGCCGTAGAAGTAGGAGGGCTCGTGGTGGTGATCGGTGCAGTAGTGTCTGTGGTAGAAGTAGTTGCGCTCGTGGTGGTGGTAGAAGTAGCAGGTTCTGTGGTAGAAGTAGGAGCGCTAGTGATGGTGGTAGGAGTAGTAGTGTCTGTGGTAGGAGTAGGAGCGCTCATGGTGGTGGTAGGGGTAGTATTGTCTGTCGTAGAAGAAGGAGCGGTCCTGGTGGGGTTAGGAGTAGCTGTTTCTGTAATAGAAGTAGGAGCTTTCATGGTTGTGGTAGGAATAGCAGGGCCTGTGGAAGAAATAGGAGCGCTTTTGGTGGTGGTAAGAGTTGCACGGTGTGTGATAGAAGTAGGAGTGCTCATGGTGGTGGTAGCAGTATTAGTGTCTGTGGTAGAGGTAGGAGCGCTCGTGGTGGTGGTAGACATTGTTGTGTCTGTGGTGTGAGTAGTTGCGCTCGTGGTGGTGGTAGAAATAGTAGTTTCTGTGGTAGAAATAGTTGCACTTGTGGTGGTGGTAGCAGTAGTAGTGTCTGTGGTAGAAGTAGGAGCGCTAGTCCTGCTGGTAGTAGTTGCAGGGTCCCTGGTAGAAGTAGGAAGGCTCGTGGTGGTGATAGCAGTAGTAGTGTCTGTGGTAGAAGTAGTTGTGCTCATGGTGAGGGTAGGAGTAGTAGAGTCTGTGGTAGAAGTAGAAACACTCGTGGTGGTGGTAGGAATAGTAGTGTCTGTGATAGAATTAGGAGCGATTGTGGTGGTGGTAAGAGTAGCAGGGTCTGTGGTAGAAGTAGTTGCAATCATGGTGGTGGTAGGATTAGCAGATTCTGTGGTAGAAGAAGGGGCACTCGAGGTGGTGGTAGGAGTTGCAGTATCTGTGGTAGACGTAGGAGCGCTCGTGGTGGTGCTTGGAGTATTAGTGTCTGTGGTAGAAGTAGGAGCGTTTTTCGTGCTGTTAAGAGTAGTATTGTCCGTGGTAGTTGTAGTGGCGCTGGTGGTTGTGGTAGGAGTAGTAGTTTCTGTGGTAGAAGTAGTGGTGATGGTGGTGGAGTTAGGAGTAGCAGGTTCTGTGGTAGGAGTAGGAGCGCTAGTGGTGGTGGTAGGAGTAGTAGTGTCTGTGGTAGAAGTAGGGACGCTAGTAGTGGTGGTAGTAGTTGCACGGTCTATGGTAGAAGTAGTTGTGCTCGTGGTGGAGGTATGAGTAGCAGGTACTGTGGTAGCAGAAGGAGCACTCATGGTGGTGGTAGGAGTAGTAGTGTCTGTGGTAGAAGTAGGAGCACTAGTCTTCCTGGTAGTATTCGCACGGTCTCTGGTAGAATTAGGAAGGCTCGTCGTGGTGATAGCAATAGTAATGTCTGTGGTAGAAGTAGTTGCGTTCGTGTTGGGGGTAGAAGTAGTAGTGTTTTTGGTAGAAGTAGAAGCACTGGTGGTGGTCGTAGGAGTAGTAGTGTTTGTGGTAGAATTAGGAGCACTCATGGTGGTAGTAGAAGTAGAAGTATCTGTGGTTAAAGTAGTGGAGCTCGTGGTGGTGGTAGTAGTTGTGTCTGTGGTAGAAGTAGGAGCACTGGTGGTGTTGGTAGGACTAGTAGGGTCTTTGGTAGAAGTAGGATCTAGATAGGTATATCTGTGGTAGTAGGTCTGTTTTAGAAGTAGTTTCGCTCGTGGTGGTGGTAGGAGTACTTGTGTCTGTGGTAGAAGTACGAGTACTCGTGGTGTTGGTAGGACTAGTAGGGTCGTTGTTAGAAGTAGGATCTAGGTAGGTAGATCTGTGGTAGTAGGTCTGTGTTAGAAGTAGTTTCACTCGTGGTGTGGTAGGAGTAGCATGTTCTGTGTTAGCAGTAGGAGCGCACGTAGTGGTGGTAGGAGTTGCACTGTCTGTGGCAGAAGTAGTAGCGCTCGTGGTGGTGGTAGTCGTAGTTATTCTGGTAGAATTAGGAGAGTACTTGTTGGTGGTACGAGGAGTAGTTACTTTGGGAGAAGTAGGAGCACTCGTGGTGGTAGAAAAGTAGTTCAGTCTGTTGTAGAAGTAGGAGTCCTCGTGGCGGTGCTTGGAGTATTAATGTCTGTGGTAGAAGTCGGAGCACTCATGGTGGTGGTAGGTGTACTCTGTCTGTGGTAGAAGTAGTTTCACTCTTGGTGGAGGTAGGAGTAGTAGTTTTGGCGGTAGAAGTAGGAATCATCGTGTTGTTGGGAGGAGTAGTATTTTGTCTGGTAGAAGTAGGTTCTCTCGTGGTGGTGGTAGGATTAGAAGTGTCTGTGGAGGACGTAGTGATGCTCACAGTGGTGGTGGGAGTAGTAATGTGATTGATAAAAGTATGAGCGCTCGTGGTCGTGGCAGGAGTAGTAGTGTCTGTGGTAGAAGTAGGAGAATTCATCGTGGTGTTAGGAGTAGTAGTGTCTTTGGTAGATATAGTTGGACTCGTGGTGGTGGTAGGGGTAGTATTTTATGCGATAAAAGAAGGAGTGCTCGTTTTGGTGGTAGGAGTTGTAGTTTCTGTGGTAGAAGTAGGATCAATCGTGGTGGTGGTAGGAGTAGAAGAGCCTGTGGTAGAAGGAGGTGCTCTCGTGGTGGTGGGAGGAGTAGGAGGTTTTGTGGGAGAAGTAGGAGCGCTCGTGATATTGGCAGGAGGAGTAGTGTCTGTGGTAGAAGTAGTTGCACTCGTTGTGATGGTAGAATTAGTAGTTTCTGTGGTAGAGGTAGGAACGTTCCTGGTGGAGGTAGGTGTAGTAGTGTCTGTAGTAGAAGTAGGGGCGCCTGTGGTACTGGTGGGAGTAGTAGTGTCTGTGGTAGAAGGAGGAGCACTCGTCTTGGTGGTAAGTGTAGTATTCTCTGTGGTAGAAATAGTTGCGCTCATGATGGTAGTAGGTGTAGTAGTTTCTGTGGTAGAAGTTGGAGTGCTCGTGGTGGTGGTAGTAGTAGTTGATTCTGTGGTATATGTAGGAGTGTTCCTCATGGTGGTAGGAGAAGTAGTGTCTGTCGTCGAACTAGTGGTGCTCGTGGTGTTGGTAGGTGTAGTAGTGTCTGTTTTAGAAGTAGCAGCCCTCGTGGTGGTGGTAGGAGAAGTATTTTCTGTGGTAGAAGTACTTGAGCTCGTGCTGCAAGTAGGAGTAGTATGGTCTGTGATAGAAGTAGGAGGGCTAGTGGAGGTCGTAGGTGTTGCACGGTCTGTGGTAGAAGTAGGAGCGCTCGTGGTGGTAGTAGGAGTAGTAGTGTCTGTAGTAGAAGGTGTTGCACTCGTGCTCGTGGTAGTAGTAGTACTTTTTGTGGTAGAAGTAGGATTGCTCGTGATATTGTCAGGAATAGTATTGTCTGTGTTAGAAGTCGTTGCATTCGTTGTAGTGGTAAGAGTAGTAGTGTCTGTCGTAGAAGTAGTTGCACTCTTCATGGTGGTAGCAGTAGCATGTTCTGTGTTAGAAGTAAGAGTGCTCTTGGTGGTGGTGGGAGATGCACACTCTGTGGAAGAAGCAGAAGCGCTCGTGGTCTTGGTAGTAGTAGTTTCTCTGGTAGAAGTAGGAGAGCTCCTGGTGGTGGTGGGAGTAGTAATTTCTTTGGTAGAAGTAGGAGCGCTCATGGTGGTGGTAGGAGTAGTAGTTTCTGTGGTAATAGTAGGAGAGCTCGTGGTGGTGGTAGGTGTAGTACTGTCTGTTGTAGAAGTATGAGCAATCATGGTTGTGGTGGGAGTAGTAATGTCTGTGGTAGAAGTAGGAGCACTCGTCTTGGTGGTAGCAGTAGTATGGTCTGTAGTAGAAGTAGTTGCACTCGTGGTGGTGGTAGGGTTAGTAGTGTCTGTGGTAGAAGTAGGAGTGCTCATGGTGGTGGTAGGAGTAGTATTGTCTGTGGTAGAAGAAGGAACGCTCGTAGTGGGGGTAGGAGTAGTAGTTTCTGTAATAGTAGTAGGAGCTCTCGTGGTGGTGGTAGGTCTAACAGGGCCTGTGGAAGAAATAGGAGCGCTTGTGGAGTTGGTATGAGTAGCACAGTCTGTGGTAGAAGTAGGAGCACTCATGGGGGTGGTAGCAGTAGTAGTGTCTGTGGTAGAAGTAGGAGTGCTCATGATGGTGGCAGGAGTCGTAGTGTCTGTGGTAGAAGTAGGAGCGCCTGTGGTGGTGGTGGAAATAGTTGTGTGTGTTGTATAAGTAGTTGCACTCGTGGTGGTGGTAGGAGTAGTAGTATCTGTGGTAGAAGTAGGAGCTCTAGTGATTGTGGTAGTAGTTGTACGGTCTGCCGTAGAAGTAGGAGGGCTCGTGGTGGTGATCGGTGCAGTAGTGTCTGTGGTAGAAGTAGTTGCGCTCGTGGTGGTGGTAGAAGTAGCAGGTTCTGTGGTAGAAGTAGGAGCGCTAGTGATGGTGGTAGGAGTAGTAGTGTCTGTGGTAGGAGTAGGAGCGCTCATGGTGGTGGTAGGGGTAGTATTGTCTGTCGTAGAAGAAGGAGCGGTCCTGGTGGGGTTAGGAGTAGCTGTTTCTGTAATAGAAGTAGGAGCTTTCATGGTTGTGGTAGGAATAGCAGGGCCTGTGGAAGAAATAGGAGCGCTTTTGGTGGTGGTAAGAGTTGCACGGTGTGTGATAGAAGTAGGAGTGCTCATGGTGGTGGTAGCAGTATTAGTGTCTGTGGTAGAGGTAGGAGCGCTCGTGGTGGTGGTAGACATTGTTGTGTCTGTGGTGTGAGTAGTTGCGA